>NC_141032.1:44570000-44665000 GCF_052040795.2 Danio rerio | reverse complement strand
CTCTCTACAAGAATATTTCAACTTTTAAAGAGCTTCAAATTCCAAAAAAGTAGAGAAAAAGTTCAAACATTTAATGAATTATTAGTTGTTTTCTGACTAAAATCTGGATCAATAGTTAAATGTAAGCAAATGAGTGACTCTGGTCATGTGACCACTTCAAATTTTCTTCCACAGACCAACCAAAACACAAAACAAACCAAAATATGTTCTCACATTGTGTTACAGTGCCAATATAATTGGTAAAACTAAGAAAATGAAATTTACAAACAGCAGCATTTTCACTGCAATCTCAGACTTTACGGCTCCCACTGTACAGTATGTGTGACCGTCTGTGCTCATGTATATTCTAAACACAGAGTCATGAATACAAACAAGCATGCATTGAAAGAGGTGGAGTTAATAGCAGGTGTTATATACTGAAACCTACCGTTATCTTTACATAATGTGTAAGTCATAGTCTAGGTTTGTGCAGCATTATATCATTTTATTCAAATAACCCCCCCTAAAATACTACTGCGATCAAGTAGACGGATGCTGAGGTGTTGAATAATGCATTAAATGACTGCCCTGCTATAGAATGAACTGACACCTGTGCCTTTAGAGGCTTGTGTTTTCACCGAGAGTCTGTTGTTTTATTGTGTGCTGATGGAGAATGTGAACTCTCATGTCAATACTTAAAAAAGCTCATCTGTAATCATATTACTGTCATTTAAATCAGGCTGTTTTTTTTCCTCACGCCATTAGCTTCGAGCCTCACCCCGGTTCTGTGCAATTAAGTGGGGAGCTGAAGGCAGACTAATTATATTAATTTAAATTATGTAATATGTCATCATTATTATATTTTATTATTTGTTGCAATGTACTTGATACGTTGCTTGGGCGTGCTGATTATGATCGACAGGTTGCTTTCCCTGATGACAAGGCGGTTTTAAAATTACATGCTCGTTTATGCTAGGAAAGTATTTTTTATTTAGTCTTGTTTTACGTGTGTGATAGGTCTCTGGCAGAAACGGTGGCAAATACATTCTTTATAAGCTTTCCATTGAAAAAATGACTAGCTGCTTTGGGCGCTTAGGGGTTGCTGCTTTAAACGGATGTAGAGTTTTTCAAGATTACTCTTGTCCTTTTTAGTGTAATCTATTCATAAACATTGACGTGGACAAACAGCATCTCAGTGCATCCTCGTTGGGGCTCTGGCTAAAGGGTTAATTCTTGCTGTTAACAGCTTTTTAGCTCAACAACGTACTAATTTACTTATTAATAGTAAGGTAGTAGTCTGGTTTAGGTATTGTGTAGGATTAGGGATGTGAATAAGATCATTTTGGTGTCACGGTGGCACAGTGGGTAGCACAATTGCCTCACAGCCAAAAGATCGCTGGTTCGAGCCCCAACTAGGTCAGTTGGCATTTCTGTGTGCAGCACACCCATGTTCTCTCCGTGTTGGTGTGGGTTTCCTCTGGGTGCTCCAGTTTCCCCCACAGTCCAAATACATGCGCTAAAGGTATATTGAATAGGCTAAATCAGCCAAAGTGTTTGTGTGTGAAAGAGTGTGTATGTGTGTTTCCCAGTGTTGGGTTGCGACTGGAAGGGCGTCCGCTGTGTAAAACATATGATGGATAAGTTGGCGGTTTATTCTGCTGTGGTGATCCCTGATTAAGGGACTCAGCCGAAAAGTGAATGAATAAGATCATTCTTGTAATTATTAATAAACAGCCATAAACTTATTAATAGGCAGGTAATAAGCCAGCAGTTATAATTAGTACTTAAACTAAAGTGTTACTCTTTAACACTTTCCCCTACCCTAACGTGTTTACTATCTCACAATTAACAGTTTTTCTCTAAATTGTGAGTTCATGCTGAGTTTCTATCTGACAAGTATGTGGAGTATCTAACAATTTCAACGTTATTTCTGAAATCCAATCTCAACACAAAAACTTTTCCCAGATATTCCCTCCAAAATTCACTTTTTTTAATGGTTGTTTAAATCTCATATTTCTGACTTTTTCTTAAAATCCTAGGTACAATTTCAAGGTTGCAATTCTGATTTTAAGTCAGCTGGAATTATTGCATAATATAAACAAATATGGCAATTGATACACTTTTAAATGCACTTTCCCCCAAAAAAATACTTCCACTGTGTGATAGTCCATCTCAGATGCCTCCTAGCCCAGAAAAGTCAATGGCACTTCTGGACACTGTTAACATAGGGCTTCCTTTTGGCACAGTAGAGTTTTAACTGACATTTGTGGATGTAACTAGGTATTGTGGTATTTCACGAAGGTTTGCCTGAGCCCATGGGGTGATATCACTTCTAGATGAATGAGGATTCTTGATGCAGTGTCGCCTGAGGGATTGGTGATCATGGTTGTTCTGCTTAGGCTTGCATCTGGTCTTTTATGCACTAAAATTCTCCAGATTTCTTGAATATTTTAATTACGTTATTCATCGTAGAAGGTGAAATATCCAAATGTCCTCCTATCTTTCTTTGAGGAACACTGTTTTTTAAACATTTCAATAATTTCCTCACATATTTGGCAAATTGGCGATCCTCAGCCCATCTTTGCTCCTAAAGGACTAGACCTTTGGTCTAGATGTTGCTTTTGTACCTAATCGTAATTATAATCACCTGTGGACATCACCTGTTTCAAATCACATCATTATTTAACCAATTTACCTGATTACTAGCCCTAAACTGCTCCTGTCCCAACTTTTTTGGGAATGTGTTCCATGTCTTAATGACAGAAAAGACTGTAAATTAATAAATGAAATGAAGTTGACCTAACAAAACACAAGACATTTTGTGTTCAAATTTTGTGTCTGCAAGAAATACAAGTCAAATTAAATATGGAAATCACTAATTTTTTTTTTTAGTGCTTTACATACTGTCCCAACTTTTTTTCTGAGATTTGCTTGTATATTCCATGCAAGAAACAAGTTTTCATAATGCTGTTCCAAACTGTACAAGTTAAAGGTAGGTCTACTTTCTGCAGGGGTTTAACTGGGATTTTCAATAAAATATGATAGCTGAAGGACTGAACAAATCAGACTGGCATTCAGCTTATGAGTGTCTTTCCAGGTCGTTGCTACCCCTGGCTGTAAGATATTTTTTTTCCTTTGCAAAACTACACATAAAATGTCCTTAAAGCTGACAGATATCACTGAAATGGGTGTCCTGAGAAATCACACCTGTCTCTATGACAGAAGCAGACTCTGTTAACAGCAAAAAGAAAAGTCGGGGGAGCAGCCCACGCTTTTTAGCCAATCGGAAGCTCTGAATCACTTTTGTGCATCGGAGCTTCTGACATCTGACATGTCAGTTATCATACTGGGGAAAGTTAGTAAAGTGGCACAAATTGCTTACAGCACGGTTGTCTGGTCCCGCTGGTCTCTTTAGATATTGCATTATTTTGAACAAACCGTGATGCGATTGTGTCTTCAGCACAGTTGGAGTAAGTTTAGCACAGCAGGAGAAGGCAGGGTTTTTGGGGGGCTTATGAAGTATGTCTTTTTATACAGCAAAATGTTACATGCACACAACTACGCTTCTCAACGAAAGATCATAATCAAATTATCTGGAGACAAAGAGCAGTGAAATGTTTCAGGAAGTGTGATAAGGAAGATTTGGGTCTCTTATGTTGGTGAAATTATAGTTTCCCTAGTTAGTTAGAGGATTTATTATGCAAAAATAACTATTATATGGGATTTAAACACCCTAACAGAGTTTGAATATAGCCAGCAACCAATGGTAAAAAATAATTAATTGTATTTTTTATTATCGCACTTCAAAAAAAAAACAGTCTGTAGAAACACTTTGATTGACATCCTCCCTTTGTATATGTCATCAGCAAGGGAAAAGCCCCGCCCACTATTGACGATCTCTCCCTCATTAGCATAGACAGCCCTGAGTGAGAAGCAGCCATGCGCCACATTCATGATTTTGAATCTGGCACTATGCTGACACACAGACATTTGTAGCTCCTCCCTCTTTTGAAAAAGAGCACAATCTCATTTAAGTTTAAAGCGACAGTCACCAAAATGGCTCATTTTAGATCAAAGCCTAAAAGGGGCAGATTCAAAGAGTTATACATAAATATCTGTGTGGTATCTTGAGCTGAAACTTTACATACACACTCTGGAGACGTCAGAGACTTATTTTACATCTTGTAAAAAGTAGCATAAGAGGGACTCTTTAATAAAAATTCACACCATCTACTACTGACTCACGATTGCTAAATAAACTTTTAATTTTTGAAAAATAGTGTCAGAATCGCAATGAAAGTCTTAATTGTGAAAAGGTGTCACGGTGGCGCAATGGGTAGCATGATCGCCTCACAGCAAGAAAGTTGCTGGTTCGAGCCCCGGCTGGGTCAGTCGGCATGTCTTTTGGGGAGTTTGCATGTTCCCCCACAGTCCAAAGACATGCACTAAAGGGCAATTGAATAAGCTAAATCCGCTGTAGTGTATGTGTGGCAGTTCATTCCGCTGTGGCGACTCCTGATTAATGAAGGGACTAAACCTTAAAGTAAAAAAAAAAATGAATGAAGTGTGAAAAAGTATTGTAAACTATATAATATAATATAATATAATATAATATAATATAATATAATATAATATAATATAATATAATATAATATAATACAATACAATACAGTATGATATAATACAATATATAATAATATAATACAATATATAATAATATAATAAAATATAATACATCATAATATATAATATAATATAATACAATATATATAATATAATATAATATAATATAATATAATATAATATAATATAATATAATATAATATAATATGATGGAATCTAGAGATTCAAATATTGAACTAACATTTAACTTTATCATCAATATTGAAAACATGCTACTTAATATTTTTAAAAGGGGGAAAAAATAAAAAATGTGTGATCTAAACTCAAAATTGCTAAATAAACTTGATTTAAAAATAATAATAATTCAGAATTGCAATGAACATGTCTGAATTGTGAAAACAAGTACTGTAAACTCAGAATAAATAGAATAGAATAGAATAGAATAGAAAATAATAGATTAAAATCTAGAGATAAAACAAAGTAACATTTAGCTTTACTATATAAATTTTTTTAAAGAGAAAAAAGTAAAAAAAAAAGCTAGATGTGAAGTCAGGAATGCTAAATAAACTTGAATTAAAAAAATCTGAATTGCAATGAAAAATGAACTTGTGAAAATAAATGATTTTGTAAGAATTGTTAGAAATAAGAACTGTAAACTCAGAAAAAAATATAATATAATATAATATAATATAATATAATATAAAAAATAAAAGAATTTAGAGATAATACTTCTCATGTAACATTTAATTTTATTATCAATATTGAAATCTTGCTACTTAATATATTTGTACAACTATGATACATTTTTTCCCCTTATAACTCTTAAGAATAGCAACATCAAGTTGAGTGATTTACATGGTAAGTCAATGCAGACATCCTGCGGCACTATTTGTGCAAATGAGGCGGTGCGAATTGAGTGTTTAACGTGCTTAACCTGCAAATTGTTTGAGTTGGAAAATCTGAACTTAAGTGGACATTAGCAGCGGAGTAACTAATTAGGAGCTTGCTGTTGTTGGTGTCCCGTGGGAAAAACCCCTTGCCAAAACACTGGACAACAGCTCCTCAAACTAGGCTCGGCTCAGTCGGAAGCACAGCTGAAAGCCTCCATCATATAGATATCGTTTCTGGAGGAGTTGATGAACTCAGAGCTGGATGCACCTTTAAAAGGATCTAGTGGACAAGGCGCCTAACAAACACGCTGTGTTTCAGCCATCCTAAAGCACACAAAGCATAGCTGCTCTCTCAATAAAATACATGTTTGCCACTTAGTCACCGGGCATACAGAAGCCCTGCCCATGACACAAATCTGGTTCTTTTGTGAAGTAAATTTCATACACGAATGAAGTGAGTAAACTCAAAGGGCTCTATTTTGACGGTCCATGCACAGAGCGCAAAACGCAGGGCGCAAACGCTTTCAGGGCGTGTCAGAATGCATTTTTGCTAATATAAGGACGGAAAAATCCACTTTGCGCTGTGGCGCATGGTCGTAAAGGGTTGAGTTTATTTTCTTAATGAGTTATAGGTGTGTTTTGAGAATAAAGAAATCAGAGTCTTAGCTCCCATTCCCTTTAAGAGCCTTACGTCGCGCCATAAGCGCATTTGCTATTTACAGGACGTAAAGTAAGTGTAAATGGAAAAACTGAGCATTTCACTAGCAAACAGTTAACATTTAACAGTTTTTTTTAACAGAAAACAGTTAAACAGAGCATCTACAGCGCAAGAATTAGAGCTAATCGATCTACTTTCACTTTCGCTCTCGTGGATAGGAAAACCTTTACGCACAGACATCAATTAGCCTATAAATAATTAATTTCATTTGTTAAGCGCAAATATTTGTTTCAAAACTATTTCTAAATTCAGATCTAATTTCCAGCAAACGGACAAATGAACAATAATAACGAAGTGTGTTCAAAAACCTGAGTTATATCCTAAAACACATGCTGTGCCCCATATGGTCTAAAACCTGATAGGTGGGCAAATCTAAGCTTGTTTTAAATAAAACAAATATAAATATGCATATAATAAATAATACTGCTAATAATAATAACATTCTACAAAAGCAAATTGTTATGAATGAACTAAAAAAGCCTCCCGAGATGAAGACATAAAAGCAGTGATTTTTTTATATTTATGTAGGCTAGAAAATAATGTTTTGTAATATTTTAATCCTTTTTATTTATATTCTATATCTATTATTATTATATTCTATGTATATATCCTTAATATTAAATTTTTTTCATATGTAAAGATATTTGCCTATTGCTCTCTTGTGCATATTAAGCAGTGGTGAGACGCAACTCTGTTCTGCAGTTTAGACCGGGTTTGTTTTGGTCTAATGAAAAATCTATTTTAGTTTCTCAAAATAGCAACGCGCCAGCGGTCCGCCTCAGAACCCCTTCCTTTTAAGACTATGGGCGCACATATGGGCACAAATGCATTTGCTATTTAAACAGCGTGGTGCAAAACAGCAAAACGACACTTGCGTCAAGCTGAAACTAGCAAATAACATTTGCGCCGCGCCTTGCGCCACATTGCGCCGGTATGATAGGGCCAAAAATGTTTCTGCATCTATTTACAAGCGAATAGCGCAATTTATTCATGCAAGCCACGTCTGGTCTGAACACAGCATAATAGTAGCAAGTTCCACTTTTAATAAACTCAATCGATCCTTGAGGAATAAACGTTTGAACTCCTCACACCTTTTGATTTTATTACTACAGTACAATAAGCTTCATTTACAGTTCATATTTGAACTTCAGCACCCTACTCTGTTTCTAACCAACAAAAGTCCATGAAAGAGACCCAAGACTTCTTCTTTACAGCAAGCCGTGTCCATCAGAGCCTTTTCATACTCCTCTTTTTTCTTTTCTGCAGTTTCTCCGTGAATAGCAACACTCATTCATATGTAGTATCGTCCCAAGAGTCAGTTTGCCGTTGTTATTTGGTCTGATTTTAGAAGCTATTTGAGCTTGCTCTTGTGAATGGAGCAGCCAGCGGTGACGCGCCGATATCCTCTGATGTTTAATTCACCGGGCAGTCAAATACAAAGTGCTGAGATAGTGCTCGCACACAACTCTGTTTTGATGCCAAATTTATCACTGTATTTCTGGCAGGCCTATTGTAAGCCTCTGAAGTGCTGGTGAAAGTCCTGCGGCCCTTCATAAACGGAGATTCAGTGCTAAGTGCAGAAACAGCTGTATTGCATTTCGTTGCGTGTTTTGCATCAGATTAATCTGTGCTACAGAGCTCTAGACGTAGAGGCAGAGGGGTTTGGTGGTGCTCTGAAGCTTTCTGTCAAACAGCATTGTGTCTGCTTTTGAACCAAGGGTAACTCAAGCACTCGAGTGTAAAAAAAAAAAACCATGTATTTTGCTGCCCTAGAGTGTGTGTGTGTGTGTGTGTGTGTGTGTGTGTGTGTGTGTGTGTGTGTGTGTGTGTGTGTGTGTGTGTGTGTGTGTGTGTGTGTGGATATATATCAAAGTCAAAAGTTTGGTATCTAGAGTTTTTTGTTAGTTTTGTATTGTGAAATAGGGGTGGCACTGTGAATCAGTGGTTAGCACTGTCACCTCACAGCAAGAATGTCACTGGTTCGAGTCATGGCTGGGTCAGTTGGCATTTCTGTGTGGAGTTCGCATATTTTCCCAATGTTGGTGTGGGTTTCCTCCAGGTGCTCTGGTTTCCCCCACAGTCCAAAGACATGCGCTAGACACATAAGTCAGACATATACACATAAGTCAGAATTATTAGCCCCCCTGAATTATTCGCCCCCTGTTTATTTTTTCCTCAATTTCTGTTTGATGGAGAGAAGATTTATTTTAACACATTTCTAAGCAAAATAGTTTTAATAACTCATCTCTAATAAATAATTTATTTTATCTTTGCCATGATGACAGTAAATAACTAACAAAATATTCACTGACTTTGGTCTTTTGAATCTATTACACATTATCAGGTAATGTGTTTTGGCTGAGCGCAAGTATAAGTTAGGTTAATATCTTAATTAACGTAACCGCGGACACGGATTCTGCACAATTGACTTATTGCTTGCCTTTTTTTCCCTCTATTGTATAAACTTATTGTACATTTTACTTGTATAATGGCCATTATTGATTATTAAAACTGATATTCAGTGAAAGAGAGGCTATGCTTCATACTTTCAATGAAAACGAAAGGAGGCAGTAATGTTATAGGCTCCATTTTGTTATATACACAACATCTCATTACACAACACAACACAAAATCTCATTATTTTTGAAGTCTGTTAAGTTTTTAATATCAAAGTGAAAATAGCAGTTCCTCATATCATGTTTTCAGTTTATTGTTAAGACAGTGAAACAGCAAAGCTAGGGTGATGGGAATGACTTTATAAATGACACTCGGGAGTTTGTTTTCCATATCAAACTAGCAAAGTCTAAACTTACACGGAGAGGATGCAGGACTGAACTGTGTGTGTAGGCTACTTGATAGTAAGGAAAAAGCCCCAATCAGAGAGTCGAATGTCTGCAGCCCCGCCTCCGTTTTCAGATGTCTCCGTTTTCCCCATCCACACTAAGGGTGCTTTCACACCTGTGAATCGATTCAGTTGTTCCGAAACAGAGATTACAATTGTTGCTCTTTGCTCTTGGAGCGGTTCGCTTTCACACTGCAAAGTTTCTAATCGGACCAAAAGAGCTAAAACAAGTCACGTGTGAGAAAACTCTCCTTACATTGGTCAGTGTCAGGGTTTATTTTGCAGAGTCCTGCTAAGCTGTCAGGAGAGGTGTTGGTTTGGTGGTGATTGACAGGGTGCGCGCGCGACGTGTCTGAGGAGAGATGTGGTGGGGATGGGTGAGAAGGGTGCGTGACGATGCCTATTTAAGGACCGGGAGGGAGACGCGAGATTACCGGGAGATCATCACTCGTTTGCGGGCATCCGGAGACTCGTGAAACTTCCCGCCCTACTCATAATTCTCTCTTCATATAGCCGTATTCCTATTACATATCCATAAAACACTGTGATATAACCGCGCTCGGATCAGATCGCTTTCTCACTGCAATCGAACCGCTCCAGGGTTCATTTCAATCGAGCCGAGACCACCTCATTCAAGTGATCTCGGAGCGTTTACTTTGGCGCGGAACAGAGCGCGATTGCCCTGTTCACATATGCCAAACGAACCGCGCTAACTGGGCAAACGAGACACATTCCGAAACAAAAGTGTAGGTGTGAAAGCACCCTAAGACGGAGCAGCAGCGTTTCAGAATGAAAACGGCCTCTCCAGCGTTTACAAAACGTTCTGTTTTCGGGGCTCGAAAACTCCAGCAGAGTGTGGACGGATAGCGTAAGCATAGCAAAACTTTTGCATTTTCAAACTAAAACGCATTAGTGTAAACAGGGCATCAGACTCCCTGACCTGTCGCTGCTGTGTAGTCTTACTTGCTTTTTTTATGTAATCTTTTTTGTTTGTTTGCTTGTTTACCCTCACCTACATTTCACTGCATGATATCCATCAGGTTAATCTGCCCTACAAGCTTCCATACTCAGAGCAAGAGTGGTTTGCTGTTGTTCTGAAGCTCTCTGACAAACAGCACTATGTATATCCGCTTCTGAACCCACGCCAACCTGAGCACTCGGGTATCAGACAGCATGTCCTGATTTGTATCTGCTCACTTTGAGTGCTTCTTTAGTCGGCCAGGTGAATGACAGCTCTGCTATTCTCTGAAGCGACGGCTGTTTTTAGACCTGTGCTGGGAAGAGTTTGCTTTTTTTCCTCAGTTAAGTGTGAATGGATGAAAGATACAGAGAGACATGAGGAGGATCACAGCTAAACAAAGAGCTTTTCCACTGAGAAGTCGTGCAGGACACACACACACAGGCTGGAGTGCATGAAAAGAGCACATTGGGTCACGGCGCACAAGCTCTCCCAGGTGCATTATGAAAAGGTCATCTGCAAATCTGCGTTCGTGTTGTGGGAAGCAACCTCAGTTGACCTTTTGCTTTGAAAGCACTAAGGTTCGCATGCCGAATCATTGCTACTATATGTCTGTGCAGACTCCGATTTTATGACAGATTGATTCCTGTTTAGTTAAAGCATTTTTATTATCAACATACATGGCAGTTGAACTCTTGATTCTGATTGGCTGTTGAACATTTTAAGGTTTGTGTCGTGAGGAAGGCATAGTTGAACGCCTGTCAAAAGGGAAGAAGGGATTGGGAGAATGGCAGCTTGTAAGTCAGGGGTGTCTAAACTCGGTCCTAGACGGCCGGTGTCCTGCTGAGTTTAGCTCCAACTTGCTTCAACACACCTACTAGAAAGTTAATAAAGTGTAGTAAGAGCTTGATTAGCTAGTTCAGGTGTGTTTGATTAGGGTTGGAACTAAACTCTCTAGGACACCGGCCCTCCAAGACCAAGGCTGTATTTCAATTTCAAGAATGCAGAGAACAGACTTGCATTCTTGTGGAGAGCGGTCTTGCCAGGTGTCCTCGGAAGAACGAACTAAGGAGAACGCGAGGACAGAGAAGGCGTCCTGTGAGAAATGAGATGCTGCATTCTTCTTGATGGTCACATGACCTTCACGCATTTTACATGGAAAATTGTTTAAACAGCGCAGCATTCATACAACGATTTATTGTTTTTCCCCTTTTCAAAATATATACTTTGCATATAAACATTATAAATATACTCTGCACTGCTATTTAATACCATGTTTTAACTACAAGGGAGAGATAAGATCAAGCAGTATATCCGAGATGGACTGGCTGAATGAAAGCTGCTCTCGGCGGGAGAGGTGATGACGAAGCTCCCGCTGGCAAGCTGGGGATCAGAGTCCACATAAGCTAAGGCACATCGTCAATGACAAGCTATCTTTGTAAACAAACTAAACGAATTAAATTTGTTAATTCATTTAAAACAGCTACATTCTTGCATGAAAAATTCTTAATATTTATTTAGTGACGCAGCAAAGGAATATTTTTAAAACTAAGCGGGTTTTCCCCTTGCCAATAACTTTGGCTGGTTGGGCTGCAATGCATTTTGGGATACCTGAGCTTCATAAGTTCACATCAGTCAACTCTCGTTGCATCCTTGGCCAAAGGGGCCGAGCAAACACACATCCGGAAATATCATCTGTACTTGGCAGGATGTGAACTTTGAATTGGAACAGTACTTCGGTGATGGTTGATGACGTTTCACGAAGACACAAGAACGCATTTACAGACAAGAACGCATATATAGAAACAGCCTTTGTAAACATCAACAAATCAAAACAAAAGACTCTACATCAAATGTATAAGCAACTAGTACTACACTGACTGAGGACAAAGATCTGACAAATATCTTGAAATACAACACTTGAACCATGTCTAAATGAGTGGTAACTTTAGTATTAGTGGAACACTTTGACTATGTTAAGTCGAATTGTCAGAAAACAACG
This sequence comes from Danio rerio, assembly GCF_052040795.2. Lineage (NCBI taxonomy): Eukaryota > Metazoa > Chordata > Actinopteri > Cypriniformes > Danionidae > Danio > Danio rerio. The sequence goes on along the minus strand of NC_141032.1, from coordinate 44,652,988 downwards.
TAAGCTGTAATAACCACCACCCTGGGTGTTTCTTATTCTATTACAATTCAATGACCTGAAGTCAACTATTTAATAAACTCGTGTTCTGTAATTGAAACAATTCAGTTTTCACTGAATGACTCAAAAACTCAAAACATACATGACATAACTTGTTTCATTCTTGATTCAGTAACTTCTTTTATCTTTAAAATAAATTCTGTGACTGACTCTGACCTGTCGCTAGCCTTACTTGTTCTCTTTGTGTAACCTATTCATTCATTCAAGTGCTTTTGTCAGCAGATGATCGGGCCGTGCACTAATGTACTAGCTTAAAGGTTAAAGAAAAAAATGTCAAGAAAATAAGTGAACATTTTGTCCTTATTTACTCTCCCTCACATCATTCCAACCGCTTATGCTTTTATTTTTCTCTAGAAGAATCTCAACACTGCTCTTTCATAGCGGTCACAGTTGTTAAGCCCCAAAAAGGACCAACTCCATAAAAGCTTGATAAAAGTAGCTTGATGACTCATGCTCTACATTCCAAGTCTTCTGAACTCATTCAACAGCTCTTTTTTTGTGTGATGAAATAACCAAAATGTGGGTCACCATCATTGAAAATCTTTCCAAGCAGCAAAATATTCTTTGTGAATTCTTTCAATAAAGCAACACGAAACGAATTTGCAAACAAAATAAAAATAAATAAATAAAATGATATCTGAAAGCACCAAAACAAACACATCCTCAACTCAACTCAAATGTTTCTATGTTAACTCAGGCTGGAGACTAGCTCTGATTATTAAATCAGTGAATCATAAACTGGATACTTGCTCTGAATAGATCCTTTGCTTCAGTGAATCATTACCTAAAGACTTGTGGTAAATGGATAATTTGAATTAATTAATCGTTAGCTGAATGCTGTCTCTAAGTAGATAATTTGAATCGGTACCTGGAGACTCGCTCTCAACAGACCATTTGAATCAGTGAATCGTTAACTGGAGACTTGCTCTGGCCAGATCATTTGAATCAGTGAATCGTTAACTGGAGACTCGCTCTGGGCAGATCATTTGAGTCTGTGCATTTGAATTAGACCATTGAAGACTCACTGTAACCAGATCATTTGAATCATTGAAGCATTAACAAAATGCTTGATCTGAGCAGATCATTTGAATCGTTTACTGAAGACTCGCTCTGAGCAGATGATTTGAGTGGTTAACTGAAGACTTGCTCTGAACAGATCATTTGAATCAGCGTATCATTAACTGAAGAGTTACTCTAACCAGATAATTAGAATCACTAAATCATTAACTGAATACTCACTCTAAGCAGATTATTTGAATCGTTAACTGGAGACTTGCTCTTATCAGATAATTTGAATCAGTGAACCGTTAAGTGAATACTCGATCTGAGCAGATAATTTGAGTCAATGAAACAATAACTGGATCCCACCTGAAAAAAACAGCTTAATTCAGCCTAGGCTGTTTGGCTGGTTGACCAGCCTGGTTTTAGAGGGGTTTTGGCCATTTCCAGGCTGGTGTTAGCTGGTGACCAGTTAAAGTCAGCTTGATCAGCCTGGTTTAAGCTGGACATAGCTGGTTAAGGCAGGGCTACAAACCAGGCTAAGCTGTTCTAGCTGATCATCTCCCAGCCTGACCAGACTGGAAATGGCTGGAAACCAGCCTGGAATGGCCAAAACTCCTCTAAACCCAGGCTGGTCAACCAGTTAAAACCAGCCAATCAGCCTAGGCTGGTTTAAGCTGTTTTTTTTCAGTAAAGTACTTGCTTTTGCGCAGATCATTTGAGAGCATTTGAGAGAAGACTCTGTAATGAGTTCATTTGAATCAGTGAATCATTAACTGAAGACTCACTGTGACCAGATCAATTGAATCAACGAACCATTAACTGAGCACTCGCGTTTTGAGCAAATTATTTGAATCGATAATTGAGACTCGATCTGAACAGATCATTTGAATGAGTGGATCATTAACTGAGGACGTTGTGTAATCAGATCAATTAAATCAATGAACCACTAGCTGTGTATTTTCGTTTTAGCAGATATTTGAATCAGTCCATCATTAACTGGAGAATCGCTCTGAATATATCATTTGAATCAGTGACTCGTTAACTGGAGACGCACTCTGAACAGATCATTTGAATCACTGAATCATTAATAGATCCTCTGAATCAATGAATTGTTAACTAAATACTCACTCTAAGCAGATGGTTTGAATCATTAATTGAATGCTTGAATCAGTGAATCATTATCTGAAGACTCTCTGTAACCAGATCATTTGAATCAATGAATCATTAATTAAGTACTTACATTTTGAGCAGATCATTTGAATCGATAATAGAGACTCACTCTGAACAGTTCATTTGAATCAGTGCATCATTAACTAGAGACTCACTCGGCACAGTTCATTTGAATCAGTGCATCATTAACTGGAAACTCACTCTGAACAGTTCATTTGAATCAGTGAATCATTAACTCTAAAGTGAGTTATTAACTCGAAAACAGAATACAGTCAGATTGCTCCAATAAATGAATGAAGACCTTCCAAAATTAAAAATACCCTGAGGAAGTACAGACTCTTAAAAGATGTGTTTAGGCTACAGCATTGAAGTAACAACACTTGAAGCTACTGTTCAACAAAACATACACTGGTAGAAACGTTTTATATGCACACCATGTCACGGCTAAATCTGTCATGTACAGTGCAGTACTTCCAACCTAGTTTCATAAAACATGCCTCACACTGCTCTCCCAGCTCTGTACGGCCTCCAGCCAAAGCCAGCAGCTCTTTTCATCCACTTTTTTCAGAAGCGAGATCATTCCCTCTGCCACATGGGTATGGTGCTGAACTTCTCAATCAAACCTAGGTGTGATAGTCCCAGCGTTCGGCCCACCACAGATGGATGACTGTCACGAGAGCCGCGGTGCCAGGCATCAGGCCGTGATGGAGCTTAAATAATTTAACGGTTGGTTTAAGGTCAGGCTCGGGCTGGGCTTTAGGGTTTACTGTTGCATATAATAGTGCCACTGTTGCATTATATTGTTGAATTGTGCAGAATCTTCCTGTTGAATCGCTGCCAGCGTCGGGTTGATTTAGCACAGATGCTATAATTCAGACAAAACGCTGAGGATTTTTTTGCAGGGTGTTAGTGTTAACATTAGGCTGTGGAGCAGTGCCATTAAATGACAGCTTAGGCGGCTCGTGTGGCACAACATATGTGCTGGTTTAAAAGAAAAGAAAAAAAAATGTGTAAAAAGAGATTTTTGACAGATGAATGAGATTGCCAGGTGATCGTTAGTTTCTAATGCTGTCAAGAAATGGAATATATTTGGAGCGACACATTATCAATGTCCACTTGCAAAAAATAAATAAATAAATAAAAATGTAAACAATTAAAACTAAACAAAAATCATATAAAATCAAATCAAATAAATATAAAATTAAATTCAATTAAATTAAATTAATAAAATACTTTCAAATGAAATAAAATTGTAATAAAACAAGACAAAAAAATAAAGTAAAATTATATGAATTTAAATAAAATAAAAATAAAAATAAAACAAAACTAACCTAAAAACAAAACAAAATAAAATAAATAAAAATAAAAAATAAAAAAATAAAAATTTATAAAAAATTTAAACAAAAAGAAATAAAAATAGGCTAAACAAAATAAATTAAAATAAATTAAAATAAAAACAAAGTTGAACTAAACTAAAATTAGCTAAAATTAAAGAAAACAAAACAAATATAAAGTAAAAATATTACAATTTAAATAAAATTAAAATAAAACAAAACAAAACTAAACTAAATAAAAAAATAAAAATAAAATAAAAATAGCTTTTATTAAAAATATAATTTAAATTAAAACACAAAACAAAAATAAACAAAAATTAAAGAAAATAAAAACAAAACAAAAATAAACTAAAATTAAAAACATTTAAATAAAATTTAAATAATATGAAACAAACTAAAAACCAAACAAAATAAAAAAAACTACAACTAAACTAAACAAAAATTAACTAAAATTAAAGGAAACTAAACAAAAATAAAGTAATATTAAATAAAATTAAAAACAATTGCAATCAAACAAAAGCAAAACAATGAAATAAATTAAAATAAAATATTAAAATAAAACAAAACAATAAAATAAACCAAACTAAAATAAAATAAATTAAAAAAACAACACAAAGATAAATTAAAATTATATAAAATTAAATAATACAAAACAAATATAAAAAGAATTAACTAAACTAAACTAAACTGAAATGAAATGAAATTTAAATTGAAAATGAAATTCAATTCAATACCCTTATTATCATTTTTACCAATTTTACATAGTCTACATACTACTACAAACAACAACTACTACTACTACAACTACTATTACTACTGTTACATATAAAAAAACAATAATAATGCATACATCTTTGCACTGCAAAAATAGTGACTACAGTACATTATATTTGAATTTTGAATTGCATCATGATCGCTACAAAAAAGCGGAAATATTTCAATCCAATAATGGGAATAAACCAAGTGGGTTAGTGCATTGATTCCAGATGCATTAATTATTATTGTTTATATATATATATATATATATATATATATATATATATATATATATATATATATATATATATATATATATATATATATGTTGTGTTGTGTCAGATATCGTATAGACAAAGCCAACTGTTTATTTTTATTAATATTATTTTAAAGATTTATTTTTTAAATGTCTACATTTTACTCAAACTAGTGTTGAACAACCCATCAAGAGCGATGCATCCCATAGTAAGTTTCACATGGACTTTTTCCAATGCTATATTTTAAGAGCTATCAGTGTACAATGCAGTACATACTGTACCACATGCTGTTACCAGTACACAACAATCTGTTCCAAACCTAGCTGTGGACAGACTGTACCACATGCAAAGTCATCCGGATCTGGGGCTTTTGTGAAATGAAATTTCACCACACCTACACAATTGACATTCAGCCCCCCGTAATCCTAAGCAAAATAAATGTTTTATCAAATGTATCTGCATTATGTAAGATGAAGAGTGAGAACTCTTGTAGGGAACACACTCTGTGCAGTCTCAGGATGAAGGAATGCAGGGTGACTGAACCAGGGGCAGTTCATCTAAATTTATACCTTTGTGAAGTCATTTATGAACTTAGGTTTTTTTTTTTCTGTTTCTCACACAAGGCTATAATATAATTATAATCAGGGTGTTATACATTGATAATCGGGGAGTTTGATAATAAATGCTTCAGTGAATGAAATTTATGAATGTATTTAAATTACATCTTATTCATTAATAAAATGTATACGTTTTAGTGTTTTGAGGGATATTTAGTGATTATTTTAGTTCTTATTGTCAGTCAAACTATACAAATGATGTCTAATTTATTTTTTTAGGCTACATGCAGAAAAAAAACACCTATTTTACAAGAAGCATATGTGAATACTTAAGATGTGCTTCGGTGCTCTAGTACTTCCAGTTTCAGACTGTTGAATCAGATTTTTCCTAGCATTGATTGACGCGATTATGCACTCCCATTGGTATGAACCTTTAATTAATAATATTTAACATATAAATTAGGCGTTTCATTCTGCTGTGGTGACCCCATATTAGTAAAGGGACTAAACCGAAAAGAAAATGATGATGATGAAGATGTAGATCAGAGAAAGCGACTTCTTACTATTAAAGGGCTGACCCCGCTTTACTTCTTGTTGTGATGTCCTTCAGGGGGGAACAAGTGTTAATTAAGGGGGTCAATCCCCCTCAAATGCCCCTGTAATTCGCACTCTGGTTTTAATACACCTTAAAATACAGGACAATGTGCAGACTATTCTTGAAACTATTGTTTAAAATAATAATTAATAAAGAACTCAATAAAAGACAAATACAGTATATAAAAAAGAGAAAAGTGGTCATATATTAATTCAAAGTATAATATCATGAGTATAATATTTGTTATAGAGTAAATACATGCACCACTTTATTAGGTACACCTTACTATCGGGTTGGACACCCTTTTGCCCCCAGAACTGCTTTAATCCTTAGTGGCATAGATTCAACAAGATTCTGGAAATATTCCTCAGAGATTTTGGTTTTTGGTCTATATTGACATGATAGCATCAAGTAGTTGCTGCAGATTTGTTGGCTGCACATCCATGATGTGAATCTCTTGTTCCACCACATCCCAAAGGTGCTCTATTGGATTGAGATCTGGTAACTGTGGAGGTCATTTGAGTACAGTGAACTCATTGTTATGTTCAAGAAACCAGTCTGAGATGTTTTGCGCTTTGACAGTGTTATTCTGGATGGGTACACTGTGGTCATATAGTGATGGACATGGTCAGCAACATTAGGGTAAGCTGTGGCTTTGACATGATGCTCAATTGGTACTAATGGGCCCAAAGTGTGCCAAAAAAATATCCCCCACAACATTACTGAAATACTTAGAAGTCACTTAAGTCACTTAAAGTCACTTAAAACACCTTTCTCCCCTATTCTAATGCTCGGTTTGAACTGCAGCAGATCATCTTGACCATGTCTGCATGCCTAAATGCATTAAGTTCCTGCATGTGATTTGGCTGATTTGCGTTAACGAACAGTTGGACAGGTGTACCTAATAAAGTGTCCGGCGAGTGTATATACACAAATTACGGTGCTGTTGAATGCTTAATTCTAATCGCTAAATTCTAAAGAGTGATATTATATTCAGTAATTGTAAAGTAATTCTTGACCACATTGACCGCATTCCTGCTTCATTCCGATAATAAGAATTGTAGATTATTTATTTATTATTTCAGTGTTTCTAAAATGAGTTTATCAGCACAATGACCTTGTTTCTGCAACTTTACAGCATTTTTCTGTAGTCCTCTGGTAAATAATTAAACATACTGTAAAAAGTTTTCCTCCCTTTTTTTGATGTAGTCAACAGAAATGTGGCGCTTTAATAGCAAATCTGCCTGCGCATAAGGGGGAAAAACCTTCTGTTCTCTTAAATCTGATTGGTTATAAAATTTTAATTGCGCTGAAGCAAACATCTTTATCACGCCATTGTTTGTTTAGATGGGAAACTGATTACTAGCTGCGTGTGAGTGTGGGGAAATTAGCAGGCACTGGGGGCTCCGCGCACAGATTGCACTCCGTATATTGCGGATGTGCTGGAAGCTTTCATTGGAGAGAGTTCAGGCTCCTCCGGCTCATTTTTCATGTCATTATTTTCATACAATGGAGTGTCGCTTCCTAGAGAGCAGAACTTATTCTGTGTCATTGCATTCTCTACAAAGCATTTAGTGAATAAAAACACTAGAGGTGGAAAAGCAGGAGGCGATGAACAGCAGTGGGGAATGTGCTGCAATGCTTAATCTTTTTTAAAAAGTACATTTTTTATTTATTATATTAAGCACTGTTACAAGACATTTTTGAAGCAGTTGAGGTCAGAATTATTAGCCCTCCTGTATATTTCTCCCCCACCCCAAGTTTTTTTTTTTTTTTTTTTTTTAATGGAAAATAGATTTTTAACACATTTTTAAACATAATAGTTTTAATAACTCTTTTCAAGTAACTGATTTATTTCATCTTCGTCATGATGAAAGTACATAATATTTGACTAGATATTTTCAAAATAGGAATATTCAACTTAAAGTGCAATTTTAAGACTTAAAGGTGCAGTAGGTGATCGTCTTCAGAAGCATGTTTTGTTGTGCTGGTTGAAAGTCTCTTCACAGTCCAATAGTAATGATTACAGTAGATGATCGAAATGTGTTTATATGTATTTTTATATTCTGGGTAAAGCATAAAACTAAAAAATGTTCATCCATAATTCCGATAAGCTGCTCAGACTGTATCTACATTCGAACAAGGTCAATAAGATCCCATAGAAGTTATTCATTTAAAAGCAAGATAGCAGATTTCTCAGAAACAGCCAGGGTGTGCTCATTTTTTTGCTGGCCAAGGCAAATAACATGTTTATCAGCATCTTTCTGTACTTTTGTCATCTTTTTAAAACGTCAAGGCATCATTAAAAATATTTGAAGGAGTCATTAAGAACAAAATTTAGGACATTTTTCTTAACATTTCATGTTAAATTTAATAGAATAACAGTTTAATTTAAAAACCCCAGCTTCCCTAGAGTCCACTAAAGATCTAAAACCATGAAACAAAATGGCCGTCTGTATGAATGAAAGGTAATTAAGCACAAATAAGTAGGGATGTAACAATATTGTAAATACCGTCATACCGCAATAGTAATTTTTTTTCAATAGTACTGTAGGCGCATGACTCAATAAAACTATATTTCTGAGAAAAGTTTGCTCAGGCGAATGAAGCGAACGGAAGGTAGCGGGAACTACAATTCCCATCATCCTAGGCGTGGCCATCATCCTTTGCGGTCTGTTGTCACTACAGATCCAGTAATGGGGAAATGGAGTGTGTTGCTAGTAGCGGGGAAGAAAAAGAGCTGGAAATGATCGAACCTAAAGCGGGTTTTAAATCGGATGTGTGGAAGAATTTCGGTTTCTTTCTAAAAAGATACAAAAAGGAGAAAAGGTGACAGACAAAGAAAAAAAACAATATGCAGGCACTGCCAGACTGTGCTGAAATATAAGTCGGGGAATACGACTAAAAACAGTGATGGGGACTGCAGAACACAGCACACTTGTTAGATTGATGCAGACATTGACTTGTACCGCAAAGAGACCTCTATCTCACTCATGGCTTGTCCTCTCAAGTGGTGGAAAGACGATGCACAACGTTACCCACTGCGGTCAACCTTGGCTAAATCATATCTCTCTGTCCCAGAAACCTCAGTCCCAAATGAGAGGGTTTTTTCTGGTGCAGGGGACATGCCCAGAGATCCCAGCTTTTACCAGATTATATTTATATGACAATTTTCCTTAAAAAACCCATCTCTATCTAAGTGAGTGAGTGATTAAATGTTGAATGTGATGAGTTTTCAACAATACTAAATTAAAACTTTATTTTTTATATGGTTCAATAGTTTTTTTGTTCATAAAATTGAAAAATTGAAGTTCCTGTTTCGAAACTTACAGAAAGATGGTTAATTTGCATGTCATTGATATGTTTAGTGCTAAGGTAAATAAACACTTTTGGCACTTTTTTCGAGTCTTTTCATTAGTTTTGTTTTTCCTGTAAATTATTCAATAAATACCGTACCGTGCCATTCATACCGAGGTATTACCGTACCGTGAAATTCTGATACCGTTACATCCCTACAAATAAGTCTTAAATGTCTACCTTTCCATCTCTTCTCCTTCAGATCACAGGCTGACCATGCTTGACAGACACTCACAGAAGTCTAGATGAAAACTCCGTGTGTGTGTGTGTGTGTGTGTGTGTGTGTGTGTGTGTGTGTGTGTGTGTGTGTGTGTGTGTGTGTGTGTGTGTGTGTGTGTTTCTTCAGTGATTTGAGATATATTGCATTCCTGGAATGGATAAGGATCCCCTTCTGAGTGAAAAGCCATTCGACAGGCTGACACTTGCTTCCAGCTGATCTGTTTTCTTCTGCCAGCATCACATGAAATCCCATAAGAGAGAACGAGAGGAATGGAGAAGCGAGTGATTTGAAAGAGGAGCGATTTGATCATTTGTTATTGTGAGGGAGCCCTTAAAATTTGCTCTGAATCGAAGGCAACGTGACATAGATTTGCAAAGCCTTTCCTTGTTTTCAAACGTAAAAAGCTCTGACCCCGGTGGAGACTTTTCAAGTTTGGACAAAAGACAGGACTTTATTACTCATAAAATGTGCTAAAATCTCCTTGATACAGCCGGTCTCTTAGGAAGACAAATGAGAGGAGATTAATGAAAATGTCGCTGCATAATGTCCTGAATTGATGCAACTGTTTGACATCAGTGTCATGGTTTTATTCAGACCCTCTCAAGGCTCTTTTCAAATGGAAATGCATATGCATCTGTTCTGCCTGCTCTCCATCATCTATAACAATGACGGCGTACGTCTCCGCTGCTGAAGCTTTTCTATTTCAAGCGTTAATATGACACTCGAACTAACTTGAACAAACAGACATCTCCACAATAACTCGACTCTCCGGAAGGAAGCTGCTAGCAAATGTGAGGCGAGAAACACTAATGTCTATTAGTCTGGTGTCTCTGACAAAGCGCTTTTGGTTTCGACCCCAAATGAACACACCGGAGGCGGTTACTTCAGTAATTAGATGAAGTTGGATTGATCGAAGAAGGTTTTGTTAGGTCGGGGAAGAAAATGAAAACATTTAGTCAACGGGATGTGCTGGAAATACGGGAGACCATAGGGAAGCTTCATTAGAGTAGTTTAAAGTAATGCAAAATTGGATATAAATAAAGACGTCATGTAAAATAATCAGTTGTCATTTACTAAAGTCAAGTTGAGCTTTATTGTCATTCCACAAGATGTCTTTATGTATACACATATACACTCATTGGCTACTTTATTAGTGGCCAATCACCTGGCAGCAATTCAATGCATTTAGGCATGTAGACATGGTCAAGACGATCTGCTGCAGTTCAAACTGAGTGTCAGAACGGGGAAGAAAGGTGATTTAAGTGACTCTGAACGTGGCATCTCTAGGGTTTACAGAGAATGGTCTGAAAACGAGAAAATATCCAGTGAGCAGCAGTTCTGTAGGCACAAATGCCTTGTTGATACCAGAGGTCGGAGGAGAATGGACAGACTGATTCCAGCTGATAGAAAGGCAACAGTAACTCATTTAACCACTTGTTACAACCAAGGTCTGCAGAAGAGCATCTCTGAATACACAGCACGTCATCCAACCTTGAGGCGGATGGGTTACAGCAGCAGAATGAACAGGAAACTGAGGCTACAATTTACACAGGCTCACCCAAAATTGGACAGTAAAAGATTGGAAAAACGTAGCTCGTTTTCTGCTGCAAGATTTGGATGGTAGGCTCAGAATTTGGCATCAACAACATGAATGCATAGATCCACCCTACCTTGTAACAACGGTTCAGGCTGGTAGTGGTGGTGTAATGTGTGAGGGATATTTTCTTGGCACACTGTCAGTCCATTATTGAGCAACGCCTCAACGCTGCAGCCTACAAGAGTATTGTTGCTCACCATATCCAGCCCTTTATGACCACAATGTACCATATATATATATATATATATATATATATATATATATATATATATATATATATATATATTTATTTTTTTATTTTTTTTCCCCCAATTTCTGTTTAATGGAAAGAAGATTTTTTTTCAACACATTTCTAAACAGTTAATAACTCATTTCTAATAACTGATTTATTTTATCTTTGTCATAATGACAGTACATATTATTTAACCGAACAATTTTCAAGACACTTAAAGTGGCATTTAAAGGCTCAATGAGGTTCATTAGGTTAACTAGGCAGGTTAGGGTCATTAGGCATGTTATTGTGTAACAATGGTTTGTTCTGTAGACTATTAAAAAAATAAATAGCTTAAAGGGGCTAATAATTTTTAACTTAAAATGGTTTAAAAATAAAGTAAAAACCTCTTTTATTCTAGCCGAAATAAAACAAATAAGACTTTTTCCAGAAGGAAAAAAATATTTTCAGACATACTCTGAAAAATTCCTGAAAAATTTATTTTTCCACAGTATTTCCTATAATATTTATTCTGTAGAAAGTCTTTTTGTTTATTTATTTTTTACCATTTTAAGGTCGATATTATGTGCCCTCTTAAGCAATATGTTATTTGCTCATCTACAGAACAAACCATCATTGTACAATGCATAATTGCCCAAACTTGCCTACTTAACCTAATTAACCTAGTTAAGTAACCTAGTTAAGTTTTAAATGTCCCTTTTAGCTGAATACCAGTATCTTGAAAATTTTCTAGTAAAATGTTATGTACTTAATTGTGGCAAAGATAAAAGAAATCTTTTATTTATTTATTTTTTTTAATTAGTTGTTTAGAAATGTGTTCAAACATTTCCTCTCTATTACACAGAAATTGGGTGGAAATATATAGGGGGTAATAATTGAGGAGGGTTTAAAATTCTGACTTTATATTTTATATATATATATATATATATATATATATATATATATAGGTTTTTAAGTAAAAAAAGCCTTGACTCTCGTCCAAAAACAAACTCGTGCCATCAGATTTTTATTCATATATTGAGTAAAAGATCAAGAGGTTAAACAATAAAGGTATTTCTTCAGAGCCTTACTTGCTCATATTTACCAAGGGTGCCAATATTAACGGAGGGCAGTGTATGTCCTGCCAGTAAACGAAGTGCAGACAGTGGGAACAGCGAAGCGATAAGGGTTTTATTGGGCGGCTCAGAGAACCAGGGAACTTGACAGGCTAAATTGATTTGGGTGTTGGTGAGTAATTCTCGGTGCGATGGGAAACTGGTCTGTAGACAGTAAATCTGTAAAGTCTCCAACTGTTCAGCATAACAATGTGAGAATCAATGTCCCAGTGATCTACAGGAGGGCTTTCTCCAATTGTCAATTAAGCAATAAAATATTCCTACAAAAGAAAATGGTAATTATCGGCTCTGCTGGAAGACAGTCTGGCACTGTGTTTGCAAAATAACATATCATCTGTTGTGTTGACCAGCCATTTAGAGTATATCACACCTTCAGGTTTTAAAGAGATAGTTCACCCAAAAATGAAAATTAAATTCATAATTCTGTCATTTTTTAATTCACTTTATCTATTTGAGTTTCTGTTAAACACAAGAAGATATTTTGAAGACTCCTGGTTGCTGGGGAACATTGACTTGCATGGTACATTTTTCCTACAATGAAAGTCAATGGTTTAAAACCACAGGAAGAATAAATGAGGAAGTCATTTTAATTGTTGGGTGAACAAACCCTTTAAAGCAGTGGTCACCAAACTTGTTCCTGGAGGGCAGGTGTCCTGCAGATTTTAGCTCCAACCCTAATCCAACATACCTGAATAAGCTAATCAAGGTCTTAGGTATACTTGAAACACCCAGGCAGGTGTGTTGAGGCAAGTTGGAGATAAACCCTGCAGGGACACCGGCCCTCCAGGAACAAGATTGGTGACCCTGCTTTAAATGATCAAAATCAAATACTTAATATTTATGACAATATTCTTATGTTTGTTGCAACTTTTATTATTAATAATAATAATTATTAATATATGTATATATATATATATATATATATATATATATATATATATATATATATATATATATATATATATAATATAAAAAATATAATTATAAATATATTATTAATATTATTAGTAGTAGTAGTAGTTGTCATCATTGTAAGTTATATTATTATTATTACTATTATTATTATTATTATTAGTAGTAGTAGTAGTAGTAGTAGTCATTGTAGTAGCAGTAGAAGGATTAGTGTTATTGTTATTAGTAGTAATCATTGTCATAGTATTATTAATGATATTTGTAGTCAGCGTCATCGTAGCTGTCTTTGTAGTAGTATTATTAGTATTATTAGTAGTAGTAGTAGTAGTGGTAGTCGTTGTCATAGTGGTATTATTATTATTAGTATTAATAGTAGTCGTCGTAGTATTATTAACAATATTAGTAGTAGTAGTCATTGTAGTAGTTTTCTTATTATTATTATTAGTAATAGTAGTCATCATCATCGTAATACTATTATTAAAATTATTAGTCATAGTAGTAGTTATCGTCATCGTAGTCATTGTTAAAGTAGTATTATTAGTATTGTTAGTAGTAGTAGTAGTCATCGTAGTAACATTATTAGTGGTAGTAATAGTATTATTAGTGGTAGTAGTAGTAATAATCGTTGTTGTCGTAGTAGTATTATTAGCAGCAGTAATAGTAGTTGTAGTAGTAGTATTATTAGTATTAATGTAAGTAGTAGTCAACGTAGTGGTTTTATTAGTAGTATTATTATTAGTAGAAGTCGTCGTCATTGTAATACTATTATTATTATTATTTTTAATTTTTTTTTAATTGTTATTACTAGTAGCAGTAGTAATCGTTATGAGTAATTATGAGTAGTAGTCATCGTCTTGGTACTAATATTATTAGTAGTATTATTTTAGTAGAAGTAGACATGCAGTAGTAGTATTAGTATTATTAGTAGTAGTGGTAGCAGTAGTCGTCATCGTCGTTGCTATCATATTCTTTGTTGTATTATTATTATTAGAAGTAGTAGTAGTCATCATTGTCATAGTAGTCATTGTTATAGTATTATTATTGTTAGTAATAGTAGTTGTTGCCGTCATCATCTTAATAGTAGTAATAGTTGCTGTTGTTGTTGTATTATTATTATTATTATTATTATTATTATTATTATTATTATTATTATTAATAGTAGTAGTAGTAGTAGTCATCGTCATCGTAGTAGTAGTATCATTAATTATTACTACCAAAAAGGGGACTAACTAACTAACATTAATAATACTAATAAATAAATTAGTTAAACATACTTTTTTCTTAGTATTTTATTGCAGGATATAATAATATGGGAATCCTTCACTGAAAAAACAGCACTCTGTTTTAGTTGTTTATCAGCATTTAGCAGTTGAAAGACTGAAGTCAAAATAAAAGGTACTTACATTGAAGTACATAATAACATTGCTTTATTTACAACAAACAATTGTGTATTTTGGAACAATCCAGCCAATTAAAACTTCCCAAATAAAATGTAGTACATGTAATCAGATTATATTGGATGCAAATCAAATGACAAGATGAGCTATACCCAAGGCATCAGTGCTAAAACAGCTTAGTGTCAGATAATAAATGTAAAAACTGTCATATTGACAACATTACAGCACTGATAGTCAATTTGACTAGTCTTTCCGCAGTTCAGTTTGTCAGCATTGCTCTGGAATAATAATATTGCTGCTTTCATACAGGATCCTGCTTGGCAAGTGAAATGGAGCTAATGATTGAGATTTGATGTACAAAAGGCTGTGTGGCATAAATCTGTGTCTGCAAACACATCTAACACTGGCTTTTAATAGATGCCAAACCAGGGCTCGGATAATTACTGGTGTACCATTTCTAACCCCGATTGTTCAAAAGAAGAACATCCTGAACCGTGCAGAGGATTCAACTTTGTATCTGACTGTGTTCATTCATTTCAAGTGAATTAGCAGTGAAATTAGCGATGCAATCCGGTCTTCAATTATTACTAAAAGACAAGTCGCTGCAGTGAGTTCGGCCACCGCTGACACAAACATACAGTTGCTCAGAAACATATTGCAGGTAATGTTTGTGTGTGTGATGCCAAAACTGCTAAATTAAAAGAGACTGGCAGATCTGTTATTCTGTGACTGGCATTCATTCAGATGTGCCATTTGCACCTCAGCTCATTTCAGGCTGGTAATGAGTGACGCTCATGCTGTCAATAAAATAAAAAATAAATAAATAAATTGAAACGCAGACGCTCTAGCATTGTTATTCAAACGTGCTGAAGTCTGGCTGGCTGTTTCGTGGATAAAAATATCACAGGTTTTTCTTTAACAATAGACAGTATAATTTGAAAGATAGCAGTTTACTGGTGCAGCTTTGGGATGATGTTATACAAGGATGAGAATATTCATTAAACAGTGGGGAAAAATTAAGATAGAAATTAAAAAATATATATAATACATTTTATTTTAATACTTTTTATTTCATTTTACCAGGAGGGAAAAATTTAAGATAGTAATAAAAGTATATTTTATTTTATTTTATTTTATTTTATTTTATTTTATTTTACTAGGATAGAAAAAATTACAAATCAAAATAATTATTCTATTTTATTATACCAGAATAAAAAAAAATACTAATCAAAATAATTATTTTATTTTATTTTATTATTTTGATTTTATTATTTTACTTTATTTTTTTAAATACATTTTTATATTTTAATTTTATTATAAAATTTTTATTTTGTTACATTTTACCAGGACAGAAAAAATAAAGATAGACATAAAAATATTTATTTTATCTTTTTAAATATATTAGATTTATTAATAAGATAATCAGACAGGAAGCAAAGTGAGACAGAAAGAGAGAAAGAGAGAGAGGTAGGGAAATACCCTCGAGCTGGTATTTAAACTTGGGATGCCCTGAAGTACTACCGCACCATTTGTCTGTGTGCCAACCACTAGGTTATTGCGCCGACTTATTTTATTCAATTTTATTTCACCAGGATAGTCCCATTGTGATACAAGATCTCTATATTCAGGGAGAAAAATATGAACATTTAAGACAAACTAAATTTAACAAATTGTTCTATTTCGGTCTTAAGTATTGTTAGCTTTATTATTCCTAAAATGATTTTATTTATAGAGAAAAAGTGCTAAGTTAAAAAAGCTAAAGCTATACTTAAAAAATATATACAGCATTTTAACTAAGTAAAGTTAATAACATAACTAATAATAATTATGTTAATAACATAATAATAATAATAATAATAATAATAATTTATTTGAATTCAGTTAACAATAATAATTTTTTATGTTATAATTTTATTGATTCAGTAATATTTTGATTAAATAAAAAATAATAATAACAATAATAATGTAGTAATTGCTATGGTCAAACAATTATTATTATCATTATTATTTTCTGTTGTTGTAATTTATGTATTTACAAACAACTGAAAAGTATTTTTGAAGATACTGAATTCAGTTATGCATGTTGAAATTAGATGTTGCTTTATGTATTGCAATGCTGTTTTTATCAATATCTGAACATTATTATTACTACCATATATTATCACTACCATATTACCATCTCAATAATATTCACTAGTACTCGTGATTGACTGGAATGTTGTATATGTAGCTACTACTTCAGCTAGTATAGTGTGAATAATCATAATTTACATGTAACACAACGACCCTGATAGATTTGCTAAATCAGGGCTCCATGCTGGGATTTTCCAGAGGGCAAATCTGAATGCTCTTCTGAATGTAGTACTGAATTCATAGCGATCGTCCTCAGAGTCATTAGTGAATGTCTCTTAGTTCAGTCTGAGAGCGTAATATTAATGAAAGCGGAGCTCGAGACCTCTCCACTTTAATCATCCTCATCTCTGCCGCTCTTTATCACTCTCCGGTGACCTTTTCAATCAATTAAAGCTCTAAGGCTGACCTGAGCAGTGTGAACAAGAGTAGTACAAGCTGTCCGACAGTCCAAGAGAGAGAGCGAAATAGAGTTCAGAGCTGCGGACAGTACAATCACATCTGAGAGCCACACTCAAGCTGGACATTTGTGGACAACAGAATCAAAATGATCTTGATCCCTTTCAAAAAATTTTTCAAATGATGTTTAACAGGGCAAGGAATTTTTCACAGTATGTCCTATAATATTTTTTCTTCTGGAGAAAGTCTTATTTGTTTTATTCAAGCTCAACAGGGCTGAAATGTTAGTGGGAAATGGACGTTTTTGTTTTTTACTTCAGTACCAACTGCTACCGAAGACGATACGTTTGACAACACTACCCCGTAGCATTCACTGCCAGCAAATGTATGTTGCTGTTTTTTTATTTATTTGGAGAATGTAATTAAACATGACTGTGATTATTGCATATGCTATTCTGCACTGAAAAATAAAGGCCCAATCCCAATTCTATTTTTGTACCCCTACCCCTTCCCTTTGGCCCTTACAACCGAGGGTGAATGGCAAGGGCTTTAAAATTTACCCCTAAGAATTGGGACAGCACTAAAGCACCTGCACATGTAATCATATGTCCTCACGATCTCTTGCTTTATGTGTGATCAGACGATCGCGACTGCTGTAGTGATTCCAGTTGTGTTATTTTTTGGTATTTATCTTCAGGAAATCACTGAAGGCATATATTATGTTATCATAAGGATCTAATGTGGCAATAAGATCAGAACTTTACTGTGTATTTACAAAGTGGTCATATTCATCAATGTAAACACACAAAAACAGCATTAACATTATAGCAGACCAACACAATCTCACGGCAATTCATAACTTTTTCATTTAGTGGCTAATTCGTACGAATTTGTACGATTAATTCGTACATTTTAGTATGATTTGCTAAAATGTTCGGTTTAGGGGTGGGGTTAGGTGCCACAACTCCTTTTTAAAATCGTACAATTTCTTACAACTGAACTCTTACGAAATATTTACGTTTTCTCGTGAGATCAGGCTGAGCAGACACGATAAAAAGCCCATTGACAGCCACTAGACATTACTGACAGTGTATTCGAGTGACAGAATGTTGTGGGATTGCTGTACAGGAGTTATCAATTGGGATTATAGATCGCAAAATTTAGCGTTTTTTTTGCGTTTTTTTTTGCGTTTTTTTTTTAAAGCATGACGGTAAAACACGAACACGGTTATGAATATATTAAAACATATGTTTGTTTGTCATAAAAATTTGTAATAATGACAAAAAATACTAATTTGTTGATCTCATTACTTCCGGGTTCAGCAACACTGCTGTTGTGAAAGGTGTATTCTGGGAAATTTTCTTACCCTTTGGTTTCAAGTGTGCTCCTGAAAAATCTTCGTTCGAAGGGCTGTTCACCCCTTCCCCTTAGCCCTACGCCTTCAAGCTAAAGAGAATTGGGACACCCCTACCCCTTGGCTTGCACGCACAAAACAAGGGTAGGGGTAAAGGGAAGGGCTAAGGGGTAGAATTGGGATTGGGCCAAAATATTCATTGGATTTACTACATTTTTTTTTTTTTTTAAGTAATTTGTGGCAAACAAAGTCAGACTTGTTTCCAGTGCATGTTGGACTCCGGCAGGGCTGCCCTTTGTCACCAATTGTGTTCAGAATTTATATGGAAGGAATTTCAGAGCCCCTCCAGCCTCTGGTTCAGGGACTTCATCTCTGTTATTTGCAGACGATGTTGTTCTGTTGGCTTCATCGAACATGGACCCTCAGCATGCACTGGAGCGGTTTGCTGCCGAGTGTGATGCGGCTGGGATAAGAATCAGCACCTCTAAGTCCAAGGCCATGGTGCTCCACCGGAAAAAGATGGTTTGCTATCTTCAGGTTGGAGGAAAGTCTTTACCCCAGGTGGAGAAGTTCAGGTATCTTGGGGTTTTGTTCATGAGTGAGGGACTGATGGAACGTGAGATTGACAGGCTGACTGGTGCGGCAACAGAAGTAATGCTGTCAATGTACCGGTCCGTTGTGGTAAAGAAGCAGCTGAGCCGAAAGGCAAAGCTCTCGATTTACCGGTCAATCTACGCTCCTACTCTCACCTATGGTCATGAGCTTTGGGTCATGACTGAAAGGACAAGATCTCATATACAAGCAGCTGAAATGAGTTTCCTTCACAGAGTGGAAGGGCGAACCTAGGCGTTTTGTCACCGAGAAGGAGCTCGGAGTAGAGCCGCTGCTCCTCCACATTGAGAGAAGTCAGCTGTTTAGGATGCCCCCCCAGATGCCTACCTAGGGAGGACTATGCTGGATGGACTATGTCTCTCGGCTGGCCTGGGAGCGCTTTAGAATCTCCCCAGAAAAGCTGGAGGAAGTGTCTGGGGAAAGGGAAATCTGGGGTTCTCTCTTAAAACTGGGGTTCTCTCCCCTAGCTGGGCTCTGGAAGAATGGTTGAAAATGAATGAATGAATGAATGGTTGCAAACAATGTATATGGACTGAATTTAAACAAAGAAATGAAATTTAGTAATGTTCGTTTGTTTGTTTAAATTCAGCCCATTGCAACCACCTTTAAAAATGTAGTAAATCCAATGAATCTTAATTTACAAAAAATGATATGAACAAGTTTAATTCACACCTGTAGATGGAAACATACTGACTTGCAAAAAAAAAAAACAACAAAAAAAAAACAATACAAAAAATTTTATTTTTTTATTTTATTTTAGACAGATTTTTTTAATTACAGCATTTTACTATCGTGACCGCCTGGACTGGCCTACAACTATTCAGAGATAAAGTTGCAATTAGGAAAATTAGCAGGATTTCTTAAGAGAGAGCGATAGAGGAAAGAAATGAGCTTCTTCCCTCTATCTCTGTCATTCACAGTGAAGATTTATCAGTGAAGGTGTTTATCAGAGTGCTCAGAAAACTCCAAATGAATCTCTAAAGTGTTATCTCTGTGCCCAAGCAGAGAAGACTCTTCTTATGTAAATCATGACCTACTAATGCAGCTCTTATCAGACATAATGTCATTTGCATAATTGTCCCGTCATTCTGCAGGCCGGCTTGTTTAAATGTTGACCTTTGGCTTTTGGTTGGTCACACCTTGTATGAAATCTCTATGAGCGGCTTTTGCATAAATCTGAAATTCAGTTCACATACCTCAGTTAGAAACATAATTACTGTTCAGAAGTTTGTGTTGCTAGATTATTCATGTTTTTGAACAGTCCTGTTCATCAAGGTTGCACTGCAAAAAACAAACAAAAATTATAATAATAACTATATATATATATATATATATATATATATATATTAAAATCCTTAAGTCTTCATTCATATGACTCTTTAGATAACAGTCGAATTTGATGCCCAAATAACAATATTATTATAAATGTTAATTATTTCTCAATATTTTATGAAAACTACTTATTATACCGCT
The DNA here is from genome assembly GCF_052040795.2 of Danio rerio. Taxonomy (NCBI): domain Eukaryota; kingdom Metazoa; phylum Chordata; class Actinopteri; order Cypriniformes; family Danionidae; genus Danio; species Danio rerio. The sequence continues at coordinate 44,632,462 of NC_141032.1, read as the reverse complement.
AGTACATATTATTATTATTATTATTATTATTATTATTATTATTATTATTATTATTATTATTATTATTATTGGTTATGATAAAAAATAATAACAACAACAATAATAATAATACTAATAATAATAATAATAACCAATAAAAATATTAACCATAAAAGTTGTTATTATTGCTATAATAATAATTTTGGTATTATTATTATTATTATTATTATTATTATTATTATTATTAAAAATAACAACACTTATTTTATATAATAATAATAATAATAATAATAATAATAATAATAATAACACTTTTTAATTGTGTTATTATTATCATTATTAATTTCATTATTATTATTATTATTATTATTATTATTATTATTAATAATATTGCCATTTATTATTATTTTTTAGTAGTAGTAGTATTTCCATTTAATATTATTAATATTATTATTGCTATTGTTATTTAATGAGACTTTTTGATTATATTAAAGAAAGCTTAATTTATCCAAGTTCAAATAGGATGTTGCTGTATGAATAACAATCTGTGTTGTGTTTAGGTATTAATAAGAAGAATAAGAATAAACATTATTTTTTTGTTTGCAGACAACAACATTATAGACAACTGTCCTCTTTTCAAATGTTTATTATTATTATTATTATTATTATTATTATTATTATTATTTTAAACATGTTTATTATTATTTTATTGTTGTTATTATTATTGTTATAATAATAATAATAATAATAATAATAATAATAATAATAATAATAATAATAATAATAAAAGCAATTTATAACAAGTAATTATCATGAAATTGATTTTAAACTATGTGTTGAACAATGCTGTAAATATAACAGTTTTCAGTTTGACGATATCAGTTTTGTTTCACATTATTCACTATGGAACAACAAAGTCGCGTAGCAAATATGTTATTCTCACTTACAAAAATACCGAGCATGTCGATTTTTACGTGCGAGCCAAAAAGCAACAACTCCCACATCAATAAAAGGCATCAAGACGCCACGAGCTTTGAGAATTTGGCAGACGGCGCTTAAGCTGAACTCGACATAAATAGACGCCACCTCTGACTCAAACAGGCCTGTCTTCATTTACTCAACTTCTCCTCGATACTGTTATCACACTCTAAAACATTTCATACTGTATTATAAGACGTGGGTCAAACAAAACGACTCCCCTATCGTTTATTTGCAGGGGAGAGGAATCGGTTTGGCAACAATGGCGTCACATTCAGGGCATGGGTTGAAAACATAATCTCTCAGCACAGATGTGTAGGTCTCCAGTAATTCAGGCATTTGAAGGGAACTCAAAGCCGCCTCCATTGGCATTAAAGGACTCCCTGCAGTGCTGGCATGAACACAGAGTGTGATAAAACCAACTCGATTAATGCACATTCATATAACATCAACATCTGCCTTTAAACGCACACATTCATCATGACACAGAACTCCTCATTGGCTTTACGTAGCAAGCGGCGTATATGCATGTTCCAGTTGTGAAGGTTGTTCCAGTAGGTAGGCAGTCTAATTATTCTAAAATACCTTCTGTTTTAATTCAATATTGCTGCATGAAATGTACTTAAATTACTTAAAAGTCAGCTGATTATGTGGGCTGTAGATTGAAAAAATATGTGTCTGATTCTCTGTCTAAGGAAAGGAGTATCATATGTGTATACAGAATTGAATATCTGTGCTATTACAATTAAGCAATTAGGGCATCAGAAAGCTTTGCGAGAAAGCAGACCCTCATTATAAAGGGAGGATTCATGAACCCAAGTAAGTGGGTCATGCAAAACAACACAAAGCAGGTTGGTTTTTACCTGTGCCAAAAGAGGGGGGGGGGTAAAGCAAGCAATGATGAGGAGAGAGTGTTAAAAACAAACCAAGAATGAAGTTTGCTCTGCTTTAAATAATAGATCAATTCTTCACACAAATGAGTTCATAAAAATGAGTCACTGAATCATTCACTCAGGTTCACTTAAGTTTGGTCAGCAACACTGATTTATCCAGAAACTAAATAAGAGTAAAAGATTCATTTGCTTATTTGATTCATTCAAACACACTGTTTTGAATTCATCCTTTCATACCATTGAATTTCATTGAATCAATGATATCATAATCATCCGGGGCCTCATGTATCAACGTTGCATACACACAAAAACTTTGTGTACGCCAGATTTCATGCTCACGTTTATATTTACTAACGATGAAATTAATGTGAAAATGTGCATTGGTTCCTGCCAACTTCATGTCTGGTGTACGTGTATTTCTTGTGTGTGTTTGTTTTATTTCCATTAATTGATAAAATGGGTTAATTGACACAATAATATATATATATATATATATATATATATATATATATATATATATATATATATATATATATATATATATATATATATATATATAGTTTGTACATGAGGCCCCTGGTCTCCTGAAACACTAGGATTTATTCAGTAATAGGTCACTAAACGCAAGTTGCTGAATCATCACCAAACATAGTGATTCATTCAGTAACAAAACACATGACTATAAGTCACTGAATCGGTTACTCATCAAATTGATTCCCACACAGTGATTTGTTCAGCAATGAAACATGTCTATAAATGAGTCACTGAATCAGTTACTCATCCAATTCATTCAAACACACTGATTCATTCAGTAACAAAAAACATGACTCTAAGTGAGTGAATGAATTAATTACTTATCCAATTTTTCTCCACACAGCAATTGATTCAGTAAAAAACAAGTGACTATATAAGTGATTAAATTTCCAATTCCAATTTTTCATCAATTACATTCCCACACACTGATTTGTTCAATAGTGAAACTATAAGTGATTCATTGAATCAGTTATTCATCCAATTCATTTAAACAAAGGGATTTATTCAGTAATAAAGCAATCGACTACAAATGATTCATTTGATCAATTACCCATCCAATTCATTTTAACACCCAACACAGTAATTAATTTAGTAACAAAAACATGACTGAGTCACTAAATCAATTACTTATCCAACTAAATGTGAGTCTTTTTTGCAAGCGACTTTAAGTGAGTCACTAAATCAGTTACTCATCCAATTCATTCCAAAACAGTGATTCATTCAGTAACAAAACGCATGACTATAAGTAAGTCACTGAATCAATCATTCATCCAATTCATTAAACTCAGTGATTCATTTACTAAAAACACAGCTATAATTCACTGAATCAATTACTCATATAATTTATTCACACACAGTGATTCATTCAGTAAAAGAGCAGCTGACTTTAAGTGAATTACTAAATTAATTGCTCACCCAGTTCAGTTCAACACAGAGAGTCATGTGTTTTTTTAATGAATGAATCACTGCGTCTGAATGAATTGGATGAATAACTGATTCAATGACTCAGAGTCATGTGTTTTGTTGATGAATGAATCCTTGAGTCCTTGAATCAGTTATTCATCCAATTCATTCAGACGCAGTGATTCATTTAGTAATAAATCAAGTGACTATGAATGAGTCACTGAATCAATTGCTCATCCAACTCATTCAAACACAGTGATTCATTCAGTAAAAAAGTAAGTGGCTGAGTCTGAAACCGCATACTTCCATACTATATAGTATGCTAAAATCAGTATGTGAGCCGAGTAGTATATCCGAATACATAGAATTCGAAAATCAGTAAGCAAGAAGTACCCTGATGACTTACTACTTCCGGCGAGATTCTGAAGTGTGCATCCCATGCATGCTGCGCTGTCCCATGATGCCCCGCGAGAGAATTCATGAATGGAATTGAAGCAACGCAACTGACGCAGGTAGGTCACGTGACCATGACAAAATGGCGGATGTAGTACGTCTGAATTCCATTCATACTGTATAAAACATACCTTTCTAACGGTCGAGTAGTATGTTTAAATTCAAATGCAGTACCTACTGAGTAGTAGGCGGTTTCGGACGCAGCCAGTGACTACAAGTGAGTCATTAAATTAATTACTCATCCAATCGATTCAAACACTGATTCAGTAAAAAACCAAGTGACTATAAGTGAGTCATGAATCAATTGCTCATCCAGTTCAGTCAAGCACAGTAATTCATTCAGTAATAAAGCAAGTGACCATAAAGGAGTCACTGAATCATTCACTCATCCAAATATTTCAAGATATAATAAATATTTCAGACAAAAAACTACAAATTATTTACAAAGCTAATTAAATAAAATTGATTGATTTATCCGGAAAGTTTTGTGACTGTTGAGATGTGATATGATTGATAAAATACATTCTTTAATGGTACTGCAGTGCATTTAGCTGCTTGATAACAGTGTGTTAATGAATAATAATGTCTACTAACTGTGTCTTGCATTAAGTTACAGCCTTTTTAAACGCAGTATCCGGAGAGAGCTATAGTCCATTATCGTCCCTTACACAAATTATACAGCAATCGTTCTTGCATTAAGATTTAGAACGCAATTAGAAAGAATTATAACGTCGACTCGGATACAGTGGGCAGATGATGTAGACATGATCCAGTTTCCACGGCATCAGACGAACACGCATATACATCGTTACAGAGCTAAATTAAAAGCCCTATGGGGTTTGCTGGCCTGTTTGCTTTAATGTTGCTTTAGAGGCCTGGCTAAAAGGAAGTAATTCCAGAGGAGGATTCCTGTCATCCATATGGGCCGTGTTGACAGCCGCAGCCACATTTCCTATTGATTCACAGCAGAGAATTCATCCCTCACTCCCACATACAAGGCTGGAGGTGAAAAATACATACATTTGCTCATAAAATATATAGATCTGCACTGAGACTCATGTACACACTCTTAGAGAAACACACACACATGGTTTTTCACCTCAGGCAATGTAGCCGCGAGAGGGACCGAACAAGTTCACTGAACAACAGAGAAAGGAAACAGTTAATCAATATGCATGAGAGATGGAGGAAAAGAGAAAGGAAAGACAGAAAATAAAAGGGATACGCTCTGTCTATTTCGCCAAATGAACAGCCGTACCTTTCCTTTCGGTTCGGTCATTATGCACTGACCCTTGATTTAAACACGTCCACTTCAGCTCCTACTATTACGTCTTTAAGAGAAATGGGACTGTCACAGTAAAAAACAACACCAAAACACACTCAGCAAGACGATGCGTGCTCAAGCAGCAACATTTCTCGTAATTGTTTGGGGAAGTCCAAACCAACAAGCATAAAAACTCTCAAATTTCCTTTCAAATCGAATGAATCCGCATCAAAGCACTGTGTGCAAACATGATAACTCATTTCTTTACCAAGATGCTCTGTAAAGCCTTTCTTTTCATGCCTGCTGGGTTTAAAGTGAAGGGGAAAACGATGCACAGACTATTTCTGACAAGCCAGGACTAAAAACGGTGACATTTGCATAACCAAAGGCATTTGCAATTACAATTAACCAATTAGGACATCAGAAAGCTTTGTGAGAAAGCAGACCCTCATTATGAACCCAAGATTCCCACCAAGTGGGTCATGCAAAACAACACAAAGCAGGTTGGTTTTAACCTGTGCCAGAAGAGGGAAAGAAGCAAACAATGATGAGGAGAGAGTGTTAAAAACAAACCAAGAACAAAGTTTGGTCTGCTCTAAATAATAGATCGTTCATTCATACAAATGAGTTCATAAAAATGAGTCACTGAATCATTCACTCATTAAGTTTGGCCAACAACACTGGTTTATCCAGAAATTAAATGAGTAAAAGATTCATATTCTCATTTGATTCATTCAAACACACTGTTTTGATCAAGAACAAGTAATCATTTTTACAAATTGAATCAATTCCTCAACAACACTGATTGACACAGACAAGACTATTTTGAAACCCAAGCTCATTCTCAAAGTGTAGCCCCGCGGATGTTTCTGGAGAATGCGATTTACATGGCCAGAGGTATTTTTTTTTCAAGCGAACGCTACGGGGCGGTGTGATGCCGCTTCTCTCCGCACTTGCCGGCTGACGGCTTACCTCCTTGTGGAGGGCTTTCCCACCGCAACCAGTTTGCCCGGTTAGCTCGTTGTGAACGTAGGCGGAGCGGAGACCCAGAGGGGAGCTGACGGCGATGACCAGGTTCGAATCCGGGGAAGAGCGGTTCCAGGAATCAGGTAAGACAAAAACTAAAGTGAACAAGTTCCTAACAGGGCGAGAATGTGGTGAAATCCGAAATTGTGGTAAAAATCAGACGAGGGCTTTTCTTTTTTTGGACAGCTTTTGTAAATCGTTGTTTGGGTTTAGGGAATTAGAAGGAGGAGGAGGGTGGGTCGGCCGATTGGCCGGCCGCCTACTCAATCATTCAGTTAGTCAGTCGGAGAGATGGTCGCTCTACATCGGCCTCTGGTGGATTTACGTAAGAACAGTGCGGGCACGAACGATGCGAAAAATCACACACAGCAGCCTCTAGCGGATTCACGAAAACAAAAACTGTTTCGCTGGTCTTCAGAAACGTCCACAGGGCTATGTTTCCAGATTGAGCCTGGGTAGCTATTTTTGGTAGCATCATTGAGTCATAGAAGCAGATGAGTGATTGATTGATTCTAAAAGGCAAATAAATAAATAGATTTATAGAGCAAAGGCATTTATGGAGTGATTAAATCATAAAGTTTTTAAACAAACAATAAAATAATTCAGAACAAACCTTTCCTGCGAGTCATTGAATGATTTACTGATTAATTTAACGCTGATTCATTTCATTCTGCTTGGAGATGCTCAGTGGCTCATTACATGGTACGTTTGTTCTAATATTTTCTTGGCTGAGAAAAAAAAAAGTTAAATACTGTGCATAAAATTCAAGTTACTAAACTTTAAAGGTGCTGTATGTATATTTTTGATTACTCAAAAGCACAAACATACAATAATACATTTGTAGATATTTAAGAATCATGCAAAGTGTACATATTTATTTATCTGAAAAACAATGCTAAAGTCAGTTATTCTCCTTTGAAAAAGTGTGTTCCGTGCTGGAGTGTCTGTCTTAGATTTGGTCTGTTTAAGTCCACCCAATGACAGGTAACTCAATTATATTTCACCACCTTTGGTTGCCTTGTCAGAAAACATGGCATATATTTTATTTGTCATGAAGGTTGTCTCAATATATGCACACGCAGACAAAAATCAACCTGTCAGATGATAGCAAAATCCCCTGAAATGAGACGCAGGTTTAAAGTTCTTCAAGTCCACATGCAGTGATTTTCATTTGCAAAAAAAATACAAATATTTCAAACGTAATAATTAGCTGAGCAGCTTACAGTGAAAGGCTCACTCCTGTTGGTGTTGTCAATCTGGCAACTTGCATTTGTATCGAGTCAAAATCATTCATTCATGTTCTTTTCGGCTTTGTCGACTTTTTAATTACGCCAAAATGTAAGTAAACTAAAGCATCACTCATGCTCCCGAATGAAATGCCTACTTTACTACATCCAATCAGCTCGCTGTAGAAAAACAAGCCACGCCCCCTGTTTCTCATTTAATATTTAATTTCTCCTGGAAATGTCACAATACGATAAATAAAAAAACGCTTGCAGCTTCCCGTTCATGCACACTTTAAAATCTTTCTTTATAATGCTTGATTGATTTACAAAACTAGTTTTATCATGTCACGTCAGCAGAAAGTGTTCACTATTTTGAAAACAGCCAAAACGTAATTAAGCTAAAGTGTCACTTATCTTTCTGAATGAAATGCCTGCTTTGCAACATCCAATCAGCTCGCAGTAGAAAAAACAAGCCACACCCACTTGTTTCTCATATAATAATCCAATCTTTCTAATAACAGTCACAATGCTTTTCTATATCCAATCAGCTCCCAGCTGAGAAAACTGAGCCACACCCACCATTTCCTCATATAATATTTCATTTCTCTAGGAACTGCATCACAATACTTTACTACATCCAATCAGCTCGCAGCAGAGAAAAATAAGCCATGCCTACCGTTTTCTCATTTAGTAGTCCATTTCTCTGGGAACTGCATTACAAAACTTTACTATGTCCAATCAGCTTGGAGCAGAAAAAATAAGCCATGCCTACTGTTTACTCATTTATTATTCCATTTCTCTAGGAACTGCATCACAATATGAAAAACAAAGCAGTCACAGCTTCTGGTTCATGCGATTTTTACACATTTACTATAACTCTTGATTGATCCACAAAATCACAGTTTTATCACGTCATGTCACTAGAAAATGTTCACTATTTTGAAAATAGCCAAAGCGTAATTAAGCTAAAGTGTCACTACTTTTAGTTAGTTACTTCCCCAGAACTCCAGCTATAGTGTCCTTTGGGACAATAGGGGCCCGCTGGGGATTTTTTTCCATGAGCGCAAGGACATTAATGAAAGCATTTTGTGCTGTTCTCCTACCTGCTTGAGGAGCCATCAGAAAGGGAAGCTTGATAGGCGAGAGCGAGAGCAGGTGGAGCGGGTGAGCAGAAGAGACAGATGGTCCCTGTGTCACGTCACAATCCATCGCCATCATGGCTTCTGCTGCCAGAGAGACGCGTTTAGAACTTCCAACTCGCTTAATGGCCATGGGACAACCTGCAACGGAAAAAATAAAGATTGATAAAAGGAGTGCGCACTTTGTAAAATAATACCGTCTGCCACTTTCTTGCAAAATGTGCTCGTAAATGTTTACTTTGATGGTTGCACTTTATCTGGACTGGCAGAACAGTTTGAGTGCATTCAGTGTGGACGGGTTTAATGCATTTCTTTTTTCTCCCTTTTGAGAAGTTTGATAGGAAAAGATGATTGCGACTTCTGATGACTTTGAATGCTCGACATTTTAGTTGTTAAAGCAGCTTTAATCATTTTTTACAATGTGTAATTTGTCTGCATAACAGCACAAGTCAACATGAAAAGGCCTTTGTAAAGCATTTGAAAGATAAGCGAGTGTTTCTCTGGCGAAAAACATGAACACAAACATACAGTAGCATGTTATTATTATAAGAATGTAAATGGGTCATTTTTGCCTTTAAATTAGACAGTTTTTCATTCATTCATTTATTCATTCATTTATTCATTCATTCATTCATTCATTTTCTTTTCGGCTTTGTCCATTTATTAATAATAATTTATATAATAATTTATATAATAATAATAATAATAATAATAATAAGAAGAAGCAGAAGAATATGTAATAAGTAAAATTAATAATAAATGAGTAAACACGATGCAAAAATAAATAATAATAATCAAAAGGAAAATTATAATAATAATAATGAAAATAAATAAATTTATAAAATAATTATGGCCCCCAAGTATGTAGGTAAGTGCATGTATGTAAGTGCATGTTTTACAGGTGTATTTACACTCATGGGCCACTTTATTAGGTACATCTGTCCATCTGCTCGTTTAGGCAAATTTCTAATCAGCCAATCACGTGACAGCAGCTCAGTGCAATTAGGCATGTAGACATGGTCAAGACGACCAGTTGCAGTTCAAACCGAGAATCATAATGGGGAAGAAAATTGAATTAAGTGACTTTGAACGTGGCATGGCCATAGGTGACAGACGGGCTGGTCTGTATGTTTCAGAAACTGCTGATCTACTGGGATTTTTACACACAACCATCTCTAGGGTTTACAGAGAATGGTCCAAAAAAAAGAGAAATCCAGTGATCATCAGTTCTGTGGGTGCAAATCTTCAGTTTAGAATTATAAAGTTATATTTGTAAATTTTTTTTGTCAAAATTGAGTTATTCACATATTCTTATTAAATAACTAATTTACATTATGGGATTTTTTTTATAAGTTGTTTACATTTTAAGACTTTTTATAAAAAAAAAAAAAAACTAATTTTACACACTGTACACACTTACAGATGTTACTACTTCAATGTGTTCCTTATGCCGCCATTCATACCGCGGCGACGGCGGTACTTGATGCGCCAGCAGCTTTTGACCGCTGGGTGGCAGTTTAACCACAGATATTCAGCTTTGCCTTTTCACAACACTAAACAGACTTTTCTGTGCGTACCTTATGTGATCAGATGTGGTCAATTAAAATATAATTTTGATTTAGTTTTCTTAGTGATAAACATGATCTTACCAGGGCTTAAAGTATTCCGGCACCATGCCGGTTCTCCGGCATGCGGCCGTGAGAGAAAAAAAAATAGAGCTTGCACATGCGGTTTAGTTGGGGATGCTCAAAATAACTGATTAAGCAATAACCGAAAGGGTGCGTTTGTAACCGATGAATGGTATCAGTTAAACGATTAAAATATGCTTTCAACATTTTTAAAGTTTGGCTGCATACGGGGCATCTGTTTAATGGTTTACATACTGTAGTGTTTGCTATGGAATACAAAAACTTTAACGCTCATTATCTCAAAATCATTCAGAATGCAGACAGAACCTTTAAATTCCAAGGTGACGAAATGCCTTGTTGATACCAGAGGTCAGAGGAGAATGGCCAGACTGGTTGGAGCTAATAGAAAGGCAACAGTAACTCAATTAAGCACTCGCTACAATCGAGGTATGCAGAAGAGCATCTCTGAACACACAACACATTGAACCTTGAGGCGGATGGGCTACAGCAGCAGAAGACCACACCGGGTACCACTTCTGTCAGCTAAGAACAGGAAATTGAGGCTACAATTCACACAGGCTCACCAAAATTGGACAATAGAAGATTGGAGAAATGTTGCCTGGTCTGATGGATTTCGATTTATGCTGCAAAATTCGGATGGTAGGGTCAGAATTTGGCATCAACGACATGAAAGCATGGATCCCTCCTGCCTTGTATCAATGGTTCAGGCTGGTGGCAGTGGTGTATGTAAGGGATATTTTCTTGCCACACTACAACTCAGTACTAGTAAGATGTACCTAAAAAAGTGGCCGGTGAGTGTATATTCATTCATTTATTTATCATAGTATCTAAGTTTATAGTAGAAATAATTTAGAAATAATTATTCCAGATCTTTCTGAGATAAAGGGAAAACAGGAAAATATAATCCTGCTTCACAACGAACCAACCTTCCTTACTGTATATATTTTCAAAACAACGCTGGCTATCCCTTAATAGTCACCTATAGATGAACTAACACACACATGTCCTCTTCTCATCGCCAGTGTTTTCGGTGTCTGCCTCCACTGAGCGAGGAAAATGCTATTTAACGAAACCTTGAAGAGATCTTTGGAGAGAGCAGGCGGGGTGTTTCTTCCACGCTGAGCAGCTGAAACACTTTATCTAATGGTACTGAGTGGGCGGATCAGAGCCAACCAGAGCAGTTCCATGCACATGTAGCGCACTGGAAATCAGGCCACCGGGGAATATATCATATGGAGCCGATCCAGCACAACCACTCATGCCCATACTGGATAACGCTTCATGTGAAGGGAAAAACAACGGAGGGTTTGAGTCTGGGTAACACTTCAGATTACAGCCTGCGATTTACATGTAAACCCAATTAACAGCTGAAATGTTTTGTAATAACAGTTTAGCTTTACACTGTAAAGAAAATCTATAAAATGCATGATAAAAAATGGCAGCTGTAGAAAATTTGCCAGAAATTTTCTATGAAAACAGGGTAGAAACTATATAATATACAGTTGAAGTCACAGGTATTTTCCCACCTGTGATTACTTAGTTTTTTAAAAATATTTCCCAAATGATGTTTAACAGAGCAAGGAAATTTTCACAGTATGTCTGATAATATTTTTTCTTCAGTAGAAAGTCTTATTTGTTTTATTTTGGCAAGAATAAAATAGTTTTTTAACTTGTTTATAAACATTTTAAATCAATATTATTAGCCCCTTTAAGCAATTTTTTTTGATTGTTTATAGAACAAACCATCATTATACAATCACTTGCCAAATTACCCTAACTTGCCTAATTAACCTAGTTTAGCCTTTAAATGTCACTTTAAGCTGAACACTAGTATCTTGAAAAATATCTATTCAAATATTATGTGCTGTTGTAACGGAGGCCAACTGGTAAGTGCTGTGCAGGTAAACCACACTCCTTATAATTCAGCAGGGCTAATAATTCTGACTTCAACCATATAATATAATTTGGTCCCACTTTATATTAAGTGGCCTTAACTAATATGTACTTACATAGCAACTAATAGTTTGTTACAATGTACTTATTGTGTAAATACATGTATTTACTTTGTACTTATGCTTGATTAAATACATGTATGTAATTACATCTGTAACTAACTTTTATAATTACATTTGTAAATACACTGTTGACCATCCCTTACACCTTAACCCACCCTTAAACCTACCCATACCACCAAACCTGTCCAGAACCCAACCTCTATCCCAACTCAAGAGCAACACAAGTGTTCTCAAATACATTATAAACACAGTAAGTACATTGCATTTATTTTTTTGAGGTAAGTACATAGTAGTTAAGGACACTTAATATAAAGTGGGACCTATAATTTTTGTAATAATAGTTTTAAAAAAACGACATTTAGAAAATTTACAGTAAAAAATTGGCAGTGAGGGTTGCCAGAACTTTGCTGTTAAAAATAGACAGTGGCGGATTTAGGCATGAGCAATATGGGCGATCGCCCAGGGCGGCATTTTGTTTAGGGCGGCACGGGGAGACGGTGCAAAGAAAAAAAAAAGTATCCAGTATCAATCAACTGTGAACTAGTAAAAGCTTAGAGATAGGATTTACTTTACGAAAGTGTATTAATCAAGAGTGGTAAACCCAGAATAAAGATGTTAGGGGCCATTCACATTTGGCGTCTTTTGCACACACAAGTTCGTTATTCTTTATGTGCACTCGAAACAATGCTGGTCAAAACAAATTAAAGCATGTGCGCAGAAAACCATTCCTGTGTGCCTCAGACACGTTCCTCCTGCTCTCGGTGTGAATCCCAGTTTACATGCATGTCAATAAAATACACGCCGCTCATGAGCTGTGAAACCAGAATAACAGCCTTTTATGTAGAGGTGGATGAGGCTTAATAACAGTATTTCTTAGCCATCATTTCGGTCTAAGACAACAGATAATGCTATAAAACATGTTTTTTTTTTTTTTTTTATGTTGTATAGAATTATCCTAATTACTACTCCTGTAGAAGATTTTGCAAGTGATCTCAGTATATCACTACAGTTGTGTCGTGACATCGTTTTTCCAGTTACATTTAGGAATGATTTCTGTTATTTAATTAGAATAATAACTGTATAATAATTATATGAATAATTCATTCATTCATTTTCTTTTCGGCTTAGTCCCTTTATTAATCTGGGGTCGCCACAGCGGAATGAACTGCTAACTTATCCAGCATATGTTTTATGCAGCGGATGCCCTTCCAGCTGCACCCCTTCACTGGGAAACATCCATACGCATTCATTTACACACACACACTACAGACCATTTAGCCTACCCAATTCAGCTGTACCACATGTCTTTGGACAGTGGGGGAAACCGGAGCACGCGAACGCAGGGAGAACTTGCAAAACTCCACACAGAATCGCCAATTGACCCAGCCGAGGCTCGAACTAGCTACCTTTTTGCTGTGAGGCGACAGCACTACGCCACTGTGTGGTCCTATATTAATAATAATAATTATTTTATTTATAACAATATGAATAAATTATTATATTTATTGAAAACAAATAATTATAATTAAATGTATTTAAATTATTTATTTAAAATTTAAATATTTGAAATATATATAAAGTCAACCTCATAGTGTCTTTATTTCTTGGGGGATGGGGAGGGGGTATATTTGGGGTGGTTTGCCCAGGGTGCCATTTAAGCTAGAACTACCACTGAAAATAGGGTAGAAAGCGTATAATATATATTTTTGTAATAATAGTCATATGAGGACACTGCATGGCAAAGTTAAGGATCTAAATGCAGGAATCGTCTTACAGTCAATGGCCGGAACGGGAACAAACAGGCACATGCAGAGAAATCCAGAGCTTGGTCATAAACAGGTGAATGGTCAATTTAGGCGGCAAACAACAGAAGCAAAGGAACAAAGCAAGGGTCAAACACAGCAAGGGAACGCTTCATAATGCTCACATACAGATAAACAAGACTCAGCCTAGAAGTGCGTGTGCGTGCTGTGTAAATAGTCATCGTAATCAGATATTTTGGCTGTGTGTATGTAATAAGTGGAAAACAGAAACTGATGTGTGCGAGGTGCATGCTGGGAGTTGCAGTTTGTTAATGTGGTGTTTGTGTAGTTCCCAAGTGATACACTGCCGCTAGATCGCTGGTGATCATAACAAGTTTAAGTTGTTGCTTATTGAGTAATGAAATTACTTTTCAATAGATTCATTTGAAATTTATTTTAATACAATTGTTTATGATGTTATTAGTATCTCATTTTTAATTACTCGTTTGAAATTATAACATACCCAACACAGCTTACATGTACATTTGAAAGCAAAATAATTAGCCCTCTTGTAAAATTCATTCTATCATTTTCCTTCAGCTTAGTCCCTTATTTATCAGGGGTTACCACAGCAGAATGAACCCAAAGGAAACCCACACCAACACAGGGAGAACATGCAAACTCCACGCAGAAATGGCAACTGGCCCAACCGGGACTTGAACCAGTGACCTTCTTGCTGTGAGGCAACAGTGCTAACTATTGAGCCACCATGACACCTTCCCGTAAAATTATATTTAAAAAAATATATGTTTAACTAAAAGAAGAGTGTTTCAACACATTTACACATAATAGATTTATCAACTTTGCCATGGTGACTAGATAATATTGCGCTAGTTATTTTGCAGGATAGTGTTTAGCCTAAAGGCTTAACTAGGTTAATTAGGTTAACAAGCTTAAATTAGGAAGAAAAAAAAAAGGAAATACTGTGAAACATGTTCAGTTAAAATCACTTAGAAAATAATGACAACAGGGCTCATTTTGCCTTCATGCTGTAAACATCCTGGTTGCCTTAAAATTTTAAGGTAAATCAAATCAATCTTTTGGTCCATTGAACTTATATTATGGTAAACTGACTTGTGTAACTTGTAAAATTAAGTTAGAACATTATTAACTTAGTTTAATAAGTTACAATGAATTGAAAGCGTATGCTGTCATCACCAGTTGTTAATAAACAACACATTTATTGATTATTTTTTGCATCAAATTAATTGCTTTACTGTATGTTCAATCCACTTCCAGTACATTTGTAAAAACTGATAAGTTGACTTAATTTTAATTGTGTGGATCTCAACTTTTTTTTTTTTTTTTACAGTGTACATACCTTATAGATTGACTGTTATATAAAAAATATGCAGTAAATTTTGTTTACTAATTACTTTGTGAGCTGTAATCCAAAGCATTACTTCAGTCTGTCATCTGACAATGTATGGGGACTGTGGATTAAACTCCACTAACCTGGAAAGTAGTGATAAATGCGTATCTAAGCGCTTCACTTAAACCCGCAGCCGCTGGAGATGAAGTGACAGAAGCACAGATCACATAAACAATGCAGCGCTCATCAACAAGTGCTCTCTGTGGACACATGTGAAACAGAAACCTTGAATTATACATCTTTCACATGAGAATCAAACCCTCAAACGTAACACCGGGTTCAGAAAAAAACACTCATGTTATATATCTATATAAATATATATAAATCGTCTTTCTTTATTTTGTTTCTGGGCGCTGGATCTTGACAGGTTTAACAAAGAGAGAGAAACGCTATAAATACTGCGGTGGCCAAAGGCTGCAGGAATGAGGACATTTTCCTCCGTCTCAAGGGGAGCAATTATTGTTGTGCTCCTATGAAGTGTCCTCAAACATGCTTACAGTTTATACTTTTACAAGTTACGCTTGAACCTCAGCCTGAGTTTGTTTTGACATCTCAGACATGGACAACACTATATATGCAGATTAACATGATGTCTGATTCTTCAAGTTAGTTATGAGCGGTCTTGGGTTAACTAACAATTTTGGTTTTGTTCCAGTATGCTGCTTTAACACTGGAACTAGCAGAATATTAGATGTACCATAGTGGTCCCAGATGGGACCATCTCGTTGCAAAGAAACAAGCTCAGGGCTCCCATTGATTTAGCGTTACAACAGTTTTTGATGTTATAATATGTTATATTGTTGGAGCAATGTGTTAATAAAGTTATTACTTCCTAATGTTAAAATAGCATTGTATTGTTGGAGCAATGTGCTAATAAAGTTCCATATGAGTAAACAGTGGATTCACGTTTATTAATATTATTATTATTATTATTATTATTTCAAGCCCCCAGTCCGCAGTTAGAAAAAGGTTGGGGACCACTGATATATAGGACGTCATTTATGTCAGGACATATTTACATTCAAAGCTTCTATTGTGGTAAAATTAAGCTTTGAATTTTTGTTGTTGTCATATTTAATCAAGTAATTGCCCAGAAAATACAATCTTTTTGGTAATACTGAAAAAAATATATACATTAGATTTACATATATATATATATATATATATATATATATATATATATATATATATATATATATATATATATATATATATATATATATATATATGGGCTGAATTTAAACAAATTAAATTGAGTAATGTTAAACTTAATTTGTTTAAATTTAGCCCACATAAATTATTTGCCATCACTTAAAAACATTTCTAAATCCAATAAGTCATTTTTACAGTGTAGAATTGTGTAATTAGGCTACTAGAATGTCTGCAAAATGTCGTGCTTTACTTTCATTTTCACATTCACCAGCAGAGGAGAAGAGAAGGGCACTGAATATGCTGTTTTGACAGAGATGTCTGAATAAAAGTTGTTTTTGCCATTAGCAAGGTATGTTTTTTGTTCGCAGGATTGTATTCAAAGTCACAGGGGAAAGTAGCAAATGCTGAAAAGCATACAGTAATCTTGACCGCTCTAGAGCTTGGGAACGTCTATAAATATAGTTGAAACCAGAAGTTTACATACACTCTAAAAAAAGGAACATAACCATTTTTTTTTAAATGTCTGATGGTAAATCATACTAAACATTTACTATCTTAGGTATGTTACTAAATTACATAATAATGAGATTTTTTTTTTTTTTTTTTAAAGATTTTTGTGTTAATTTTTACACAGTCAAAAGTTGGCATACATTTCTTTGGTATTTTTTTTAGCTTTGCTTTTAAACTGTATAACTTTGGTCAAATGTTTTGGGTGTCCTTCCACAAGCTTTGCACAATAGTTTGAAGGAATTTTGTCCCATCCCTCCTGACAGAATTGGTTTAACTAAGTCAGATTTGTAGGATGTCTTGCTCGCTTAAGCTTTTTCAACTCTGCCAACAAATTTTCTATAGGATTGACATCAGGGCTTTATGATGGCCACTCCAAAACATTCACTCTGTTGTCCTTAAAGCACATTTTAACTAATTTGGCAGTATGCTTAGGGTCTGATGTCTTGAGATGTTGCTTCAGTATTTCTACATAATGTTCTTTCTTCATAATGCCAACTTTGCTGTGAATTAGACCAGTCCCTCCTGCTGCAAAACAGCCCCACAACATGATGCTGCCGCCCCCATGCTTTACAGTTGGGATGGTGTTCCTAGGCTTGAAAGCTTTCACCTTTGTCCTCCAAATGTAACACTGGTCATTATGGCCAGTTCAACAGTTCAATCTTAGTTCCATCAGACCACAGGACATGTCTCCAAAAATTAATCTTTTTCCCAGTGTAATTTAGCAAATTGTAATCTGCCTTTTTTTTAATTATTATTATTATTTTTTGTTTGTTTATTTATTTATTTATTTTTTGACTCTGGCTTGTTGATTTTCCCATGTTATCACACAAGGAAGCAGTGTGTTTGAGGTTTTCCTTAAATACTATTCTGCAGTTGCATCCTAAATTAATTCAAATGTTGTCAACAAGCCAATCAGAAACTTCCAAAACTTAGACAAAATCATCTGCGCTTTTTCAGAGGCATAATAATCTTATTGTTTGTGAACTTGACTTTTAAGAAAAGTTATAACAATTTCTCAAAAAATATCTCTCATTATTCTGCTATTAAGCATAACAGAAACAAATGTGATAATCCTAACTTACTAAAAGAGAAAAAGTTTGGTCACATTAACATCTGATCTTTTTATGGTTATGTGCCTTTTTATACAGTGTATACAGTGGTTTCAACTGTATATACACTAGATATCGCATAGACGCTGAGCAATACTGCCACCATATTTGTACAGTGCTCCCAAGACAAAAGTCATTCAACTGCACTTAGTAAAGACCAAAACCAATCTGGAGATGCTGGACTTTTGAGCTTTGTTCAGGTGTAGTAACGAGCAAACAAAGCATAAATGCAGAAAATTTTATGGGTAAGATTTCATTTGTTATTAACTTTTGTGCTCAAGTCACTTTATTAATCATAATGCCGTCACTTATCAAACATAACAACAATCTGCTGTGCCTGAAACCTGTATTATTGTTGGCTTATAAGGGTGCCTGATAGCATACCAGTGCCTGCGCCTTAATGTGCATACTCTCCACCCTAAATTGTTGTATATTACAATTGTTATACTATTTAATTTACAAAGGTAGATATGCACATTGAGACGCAGGGTTATCGATGTTTCACACAAATCGTTCATAATGGAGATTTTGCAGGTTAGGGATCACCTAGCTTGAATTTTGCACCACATCAAACTGCAAAACTTGAAGCTCGAGCTTGTTTTCGCGTTTCCATTCACATGTGTATGAATTAGTGCTGTCAAATGATTAAAAAAAACTAACTAATTAATCGCACTTTTTAAAAAAAATTAATTGCGATTAATGGCATTTAAAAGACTGAAACTTGTAATTTTGGCTATTCGAATGTGAAATAATGTAAACGCAAGACAAATACTATTTAAATTCAAAATATAATTCATTATTAGAATATTTTTTAACTTGTAACACAGATTTCTTCATGTAAACAACAAACCCACAATAAACCATCAAGACCCTGGCTTGACAGCCATATTTATTACAGAAATAAAAACACAGGCATGTTAATGACATTTGAATTTCAAAACAATCAATGCCAATAAAGAAAACATTGATTTCCATGTTGGATTCTAAGTGGACTGCAAAAAAAATGCCAAAATACAGGCATTGCAGATATGGAAAATTAAAAATTATAGTAATAATACTAATAATAATAGAAGTATTGAATACAAACAATTGTACTAATTGCAGGGCTGGACTGGGACAAAATAATCGCCCTTGAATATGTTCACAAACTCCCATTCTATAAAAGCACAAAAGCCATATATAGGAAATAACGAGAGTAGACAAATAAAAAACTTAAATGTTTTTTTTTTTATTATTATAATAAAATTATAATCCATACTGGAAATGTGGATGCCTGTGTGTTTTGAGGGAGCCTAATAAATAATGAACATGACAAAAACTGCCTGCTGACGCACACAGTTAATGTTAATTAATAAAATAAAGATAAATAATAAAAGCAATGTGCCAGAGACCTTTAAAAATGTTTAACTCAACAATGAAACATCAAACATAGCTAAAAGATTTTACATTGTCAATCAAATGAACTTAAACAATTGAAAAATGCAACAAATATTTGTTTGAGCCTGAACTACAAAACTAATTGTTAAAAAAAAAAAAAAAGTTGCTTAAGTTGCACACTAGTTTGGTCATTGTTAGGACTGCGTTGTTTTGTTTCTATGTGTTTGATTTTGATTCTAGATTGGGGGCAAGCCTTCAGCGCACCTGATGCTGGTCAGCGCCCTTATTTAAACCCCAGCAGAGAGTTTGTCGGGGCCGCTGTCCATTCACTTGGCAGTTGGCCAGAGCCGCGCTCCTATTTGGGCATTATGCTTTGTTTCGCATCCATACACTATCACTGACAACATTTACCGCATCCATATGTTTGCATTTCACACTGATTGAACATGCTGATACTGATATTTTTTATTATATAATTTAAATTGAGTTAAATAAATCTTCTTTTTGATTATACTTCTCCTTGTCGTCTCCCTTATTATGTTACATCCCTGAGCCAGGTGTAACAGTCATGTATAAATATCATAACCATATTGTTTAAATATTATTGTCACTATAAGCCTACATCATGCTGACGATCAAAAACACAATGTCATGATATCTCATGCGATTGTCTTCTGACCGAGTGCATCTTAAAATACATGAATGACACTCCTTATAGAGCTTGAGAAGCAGACATTCTTTATCATTTGTAAAATAAAGACTTGCAGGTTAAGGAAACATCATATGAGGAAGTTGCCGCGGGCCATGGAGCAGATTAAAAGAAAAAAAAAGAAAAAAAAGTATATTCATATGGACAGATAGGTAACTAGATAGAATAGACAGGAATATAATGACCTGTGCTCCGCTGCACGCTGCTGAGTGCAGACGCAAAAGGCAAGTGCCTGGCTGCTCTCCGCTTCTGCTCTCCCCCTGCCGCACATGAGAAACAGGTGTGACTCTTGGCTATTTTACCAAATACACACCTACAGTACACAGAGCCCAACATGGTAGTTTGTGATTGGGTCAGCCCAATGTCAATAAAGAAAAGAACCAATGGGCTGCAGATTATGTCACAAGGCCGCTCTGTCCGGAAAAGAAAAATCTTACTTTCACTTAGGGAGAAAAACATGACAGTCTGCAATTGCGTTAGTTGCGTTAATTTTTTTAATGCGTTAATTATTTTAATTTAATTTTGACAGCACTAGTATGAATGCAAGTCTATAGGGCGAAAAGTCCAATGTGACCCCAGCTTAATTCTAAAACAAACTAGTGGAAAGTAAAATACAGTAGCAGAAAAATGTCAGAATTCTTCAGTGATGGACCGATGCATGCTGGACTTTGACACTGGACAAATGAAACTAGAGGGAGTGTGAAAAGAGTTTTAAGAAAAAGTCACATACTTTCAGAATAGCTTATTTTCTGAAAGCCCACAGGGCCAAAAGTGCCAATAGTTGCAGAAACACCCCTATATATATATGTGTGTGTCTCCATGTGTGTGTGTGTCTCCATGTGTGTGTGTGTGTCCGAGTGTGACGTGTTTCAAGCAATCTCTCCCAGTCTCTCTCAGGGGGTCTCGTTTCAGAGAAATTGAGCAGAAAGATTCAGGCCAAGACAAGGCTAAATGTAGCGGGAGTGTTGAGCCGTCTGTCCTGCTGCGGAGCTGAAATGGCGAGTGATTGCACTTATGAAACTTTCGGCCACTTACGTGTGCTTCAGACGACACTGCCATCATCTCGTTTGACAGAGAGCCTCGGTGTCTCTCACACACCGCTGTCCTCCCTCTGTTCCCTCATTTACCTGGTTAACAAAACAGCTACTTCACAGCCTGAAAAAATGGCTGAATTATGCTGTCTGTGTCTCTGCAGACTCCTCTGGTGAGATAATAGCACTGAGCACCTCTTTTCGGTGTAAAAGTGGATTGACGGAAGTTGCCGGAAGTAGAGCTTTCAGTGGTAATTGATGAAGTTTGCTGAGTGTAAAGTTTTGGCGGGAACACAACAATTTTGGTAAACATGGTTTCCAAGTCAAAATGAAATCAAAACAGGGTTTGTTTACTTCCATAAAGGAAATGTTCACAGGTAAATGTGTGTGCTCTCTGGACGTGCGCCTCATTTTTGCATTTTGATTTAAAAGTGTATTGACGGAAGATGCCATAAGAGCTTTCAATGGTAATTATAATTGTTTGCTGAGTGTTAAGTTTTGGCGGGAACACAACAATTTTGGTAAACATGGTTTCAAAGTCCAGATGAAATCAAATCTTGTTTGTTTACTTCCATAAAGGAGAAGCTCACAGGTAAATATGTGTGCCCTTTGGATGTGCTCCTCTTTTTGTGTTTGTGTAAAAGTGGAATGACGAAAGTTGCCAGAAGAAGACCTTTCAATGGTGATTGATGAAGATTGTTGAGTGTGAAACTTTTGCGGGAAAATGATCATTTCGGCAAACATGGTTTCCAAGTAAATATCAAAAACAAGGTTTGTTTACTTTAGTGTGACATTTTGGCGGGAATGTGACAATTTTGATTAACATGGTTTCGAAGTCAAGATGGAATCAAAAACCAGGTTTGTTTACTTCCTAAAGTAAGGAAACATTCACAGGTAAATGTGTGTTCTCTCTGAATGTGCTACTCATTTTTGCGTTGCAGTGTAAGAAGTGGATTGATGGAAGTTGCCAGAAGAAGAGATTTCAGTGGTAATTGATGAGGTTTGCTGAGTGTAAAGTTTTGGCGGGAACACAACAATTTTGGTAAACATGGTTTCCAAGTCAAGATGAAATCGAAACAGAGTTTGTTTACTTCCATAACGGAAATGTTCCCAGGCAAATGTGTGTGCTCCCTGGAAATGCACTGCTTTTTTGCATTATGATCTAAAATCGGATTGATGGAAGTTCCCGGAAGAGCTTTCAGCAGTAATTACTAATGTTTGCTGAGTGTGAAGTTTTGGCGGGGACATGACAATTTTGGTATGCATGGTTTCAAAGTCAAGATGAAATCAAAGCTTGTTTGTTTACTTCCATAAAGGAGAAGCTCACAGGTAAATGTGTGTGACTTCTGAATGTGCTCCTCATTTTTGTGTTTCATTGTAAAAGTGGATTGATAAAAATTGGTTAAACACTGCAATGGTGATTGATGAAGTTTGTTGAGTGTAAAATTTTGTTGAGAACACAATCATTTTGGCAAACATGGTTTCGAAGTCAAGATGGAATCAAAAACAGGGTTTGTTTACTTCCATAATGGAAAAGTTCGCAGGTTTCGCGTTTTGGTGTAAAAGTGGATTGACAGAAGTTGCCGGAAGAAGAGCTTTCACCAAGAATTGATGAAGTTTTAACATTTTATGTGTCATCCGGTTTAACAACTCATCTGTCTTTCGGATGAGATGTCAAACCGAGGTCCTGACCCTCTGTGGTCATTAAAAATCCTATGGCACTTCTCGTAAAGAGTAGGAGTCTAACCCGGGTGTCCTGGCCAAATTCCATCCATTGGTATTTACCCATCAGTGCCTCCCAATCATCCCCATCCATGGAATTGACTATTCTCTAAGCCACACCCAAAAAAACTGCCAATCATGGCTTAGCAACCATAGCTATGCGCAGGAGGTCTGTCAAGCTTTCGAGCGAGAGTGACAAGCCAAAGCGTTGTGCCTATGGATTGTGCAAATCTGATACCTGCTATCCTAAAAGTTTGGATGGGGTGGTGGAATTTTTTCCCTTTTCAAAACCTAAAACCCAGGGGAAGAAATGCTAGTGTGGATCAAGCTCTGTGAGGGATGCTAAAAGAGCAGGGTTAAGTTGGTTTTGTTTTCGATATTCCTGACACATTCAGTGATAGACGGCAATAACTCACACACCTCTTACCGTAAAAAGATCTAAACTGTGTTTCCTACAAAAATACAAAGCAGGTTATGTTTCCCGGCTGTCATTTTCTTTTTTTTCCCCACTTGATATTATGAGCACTGAACTGTTTAAGCCTTTGCTATAGTAGTCACTAATAGCAATCGTATTTCCATCTGTTTGAAGCTAGGAATATTTGGATTACATATCAGCAGAACAAAACCGAGATGTGATCACAATCTGAGCACTTGCGTTCAATATACTTCACCCGCAGCTGTTTTTTAGTAATTTATATCCCTCATGTTCGAGCTACAATTCACAGATGTTTTTATCCCTTTTGGAGATTTAGTCATTGGTGACAATGTTTTACCGGGTTTGTGTCTGCTTTTATATTTGGTGTCGGATTAATATTCATTCATTCATCTTCTTGTCGGCTTAGTCCTTTTCACTAATCCAGGGTCGCCACAGCGGAATGAACCGCCAACTTATCCAGCAAGTTTTTACGCAGTGGATGCGCTACCAGCCGCAACCCATCTCTGGGAAACATCCACACACACATTCACATACACACTCATGCACTACAGACAATTTAGCCTACCCAATTCACCTGTACTGCATGTCTTTGGACTGTGGAGGAAACCGGAGCACCCGGAGGAAACCCACGCAGGCAGAACATGCAAACTCCACACAGACACGCCAACTGAGCCAAGGATCAAACCAGCGACTTTCTTGCTGTGAGGCGACAGCACTACCTACTGCGCCACTGCTTCGCCCCAGAAAGGTAACAGAAACGCCCAACGTGGGGCTCGAACCAATGACCCTGAGATTAAGAGTCTCATGCTCTACCTGACTGAGCTAGCGGGGCTGGTGGATTAATATTTGCTAGGGAAAATCTATTTGTTCACTTCTGCTATTTATACTTTTATTTGCATTTTAATTTATTTATTTTTTCAACTTAACTGCAAAATTAGAATAGAAACTGGATAAAGAGCACAAACATACTGACAGTTACAGCTACTGTCCATTATTATGTGTCAATGATGCTAATATTTGGCACAAATCCATCAATTTCCCCTTTTCTGGCTGTTCTTTCTGTAAATGAATTATGTAGAAGCATCCATGCATGTTTCCTTATCAGTTAGTAATGCTATATTTCATTGCACAACAATTAATCTATCAGACTTTTTGGCTAAAAAAGGAGAAATCACGGTTTAATTAGTTATTATTAGATTATTTTAAAGTTTCACCTTTTCTGCTGTGCATGTACGAAGCTGTTGAATGGTTAGCGTATGAGGCAGCAAGGCTTAAGCTTCAATTTTGATTGAATTATTTTCTAATCAGTTGCGGATTATGTTGTGAATATACCCCTGTAATGCATACTGCAGTCCTTTCCTGTCCGGCTTTCTCAGATATCTCACCTGTTTGCCAAAAATGACTAATTAAATCCCTGGGAATGTCTGACATCGGTGCATACGTAGTGTAATAGACGTGCCAGGCATGAAAGCTTGACAGGCGTAGCAACAGTAACTAAGGAGGGCGGGGCTTAGCGAAGGGTCAATTGGCTCTATCTAGTTTTTCTCCAATCCACCTATAGCTGGTTGTGTGGTGAGGTCACTGGCGCTGTTGTCCTGTGGCTGGTGTCAGATCATACAAGTGAATGCTGCACACTGGTGAAGGTTTGAAGAAACCCCCCCCCCCCCCTCCTCATGATTTTGAAGCCCTTTTTGGTGTATGGCCACACACGATCAATGCGCCATAGTACACAACACATTATATTACAAGTTCGAAGTTGTCAAGATGGAATCATTTCTGTATGTGTGCCTCATTTTTGTGTTTTGGTGTAAAAGTGGACTGACGGCAAGGGCCATATAGAGCACCGGCATTTCAATCTGGCCTACCACAGTGAATCTGGCCTGACCCCCCACCCCCCTGCCACTCTATATTTAACAATGGCTCTATCAGCCCCACCCCCCTACCACACTTACCGATCACTCAAACCCGACACAGAAATTGGGGAAAAATATGCAGGCAAATAATTCAGACTTCAACTGTACACACATGGGTTGCTTTAAATCTAATACCTTTTCCCCTTTTTCTACCTCTAAAATGACTCCGATCAGCCAAATGATTATGTCACAAAATAAACCTCTCTGTCATACACCTCTGATTAGAGTTCTAATAACAGTAATAGTAGGTAATGTAATGACTGTCATTGAACTCGCTGCTCACTCCTCTGCTTCCTCTGACAGATCTCAACTTTTCCATTGACAGAGGCTTAATAATTCCTCGGAGACTGCACATGGTTGTTTACCCATATATGATCCTTTGTAACTATAAATTTTTAATGTTGACCACTTATGTTCATCAAAATCAACAAATGACAAATAAACTGAAATATTAGTTTAACAGTGCACAAAGTCATTTTCGATCGCAACTGCTTTTCAGATGTTCCAGCTCAGCCTTTCATTCTGTCTTTGGCACTCAGGTTGCTTTTTGAGTAATTTAAAACAAAACGGAGTCAGCTTTTGTGGTCAAGGTAGAGGTTTGAACTCTGCTGGAATATGAACAGGTGCTATGATGTGCTCACTAGACATTGTGTTAGTTGGCTGATTTGTTTTAATGAGGGCACATAAATATCAGACCAAAAACTCTCTTTTTATTGCATTATCCATCCATCCATCCATCCATCCATCCATCCATCCATCCATCCAATGATTGTTTTCTCTGTCACTATAGAGTTAAAGTACTTAGATATTTGTCTGTCTTTATTTCTGTTTGTATTTTGCTGTCATACATTGTTTTTCCATTATTTCTTCCCCTTCATCCATCGATCCGTCCATCCATCCATTGTTCTATATGTCTATTATTCTATCTGTTTTTTTATCCATTCATCCATCAATCTAAATATATATTACTTCATTCTGTTCAATCATTCTTCATCTATCTTTCTATCAATCCATCCATCCATACATCCATTATATATAATTCCATCTGCTCAGACATCCATCCATCCATCCATCCATCCATCCATCCATCTATCTATCATTACATCTGTTCAGTAATCAATCTATCCACCCATCCATCTATATATATATATATATATATTATTCCATCTGTTCATTTATATATCCATCATCCATCATCCATCCATCCATCCATCGTTCTATCTATCTATTATTACATGTGTTCATTTATTAGTCCATCTATCAATCTATATTTCTATCATTCCACTTATCCATCAATTCATTGCTCTCTATATATTTTATTTAATCTGTTCGTTCATTTATCCATTCATCATTCTTTCCTTCCTTCCTTCCTACTTTCATTAATCATTCTATCTATCTGCCGTTCCATCCAAACATCCAACTATCATTTTCTTTCTTTCTTTCTTTCTTTCTTTCTTTCTTTCTTTCTTTCTTTCTTTCTTTCTTTCTTTCTTTCTTTCTTTCTTTCTTTCTTTCTTTCTTTCTTTCTTTCTTTCTTTCTTTCTTTCTTTCTTTCTTTCATCAGCCCACAATCTAAAAGTCACAAATCTGCTATAAAGTCAAACTGAACAGAATCTCATCAAATTGTTTCACATAAATCAAGAATTGCTTCATCTGTCTATTTTTACTCTCAAGTAAAGGTTTTAAGGAAAACATCTGTTAGCGTACTGCAATTAAACACCATTAAGAGCACCATAATGTCTCTTGGGCTACAAAAGAGCAAACTACAACCAATTTAATTCCTATGGGCTTGGCTGACATGCAATATGGTTTGCCAATATGGGTTGTTTAAGACACTCAACAGATTGTGCCCTTAAAATGCCCTATAAAACTCTTTTATAGACCTCCCTGAAAGTCACTTTTGTTATAGTTTAAGACCCTGGCAATTCACAAACAGAACTGTTGACTTTCACATTGAGTAATTAGTATTCACAGATAATCTGCAGTGGAAGCATATCAGACAAATCAATGCTTCTTATTTCAAATGTGGGAAGGATTGTGTTTGAACTTGTTGGAGTCATTTGTGACTATTGCTCTGCTGTGGATCATCAACACAGCTTAAATAAACAGTTTCTTACACATGTCAATGTTCTAGTCAGGTCTTTTTGATGCTTTAAATAATGTAGATTCACTTTAGGGATTGTTCATTCATTCATTATTCTTTGGCTTAGTCCCTTATTTATGAGGGATCGCCACTGTGGAATGAACCGCCAACTATTCTATGTTTTACGCAGCAGATGCCCTTCCAGCCTCAACGCAGTCTTCCTCCAGCCTCAATACACACACACTCATAGACTATGGCTAATTTAGCTCACCCAGTTCACTTATAGTGAAATGTCTTTGGACTGTGGGGGAAACCGGAGCACCCAGAGGAGACCCATATGAACACGGGGAGAACATGCAAACTCCACACAGAAATGCCAACTGGCCCAGCTATGACTCAAACCGGCAACCTTTTTGCTGTGAAGCAACAGTGCTAACTACTGAGCCACCGTGCTGCCAACTTTAACTATTAATAGGTGAGTAATAAAAGTCAGATAAGAAAATGTCATAATTTAAAACAGAACCAGGCAACATTAAATATTAGGCTTATAACTTTCAATTTGATAAACATTGAACTCTACGTTGATTAACCCTAAAGTCTTGATATCTTAAAGTTACTACAGTTATGTCAGTTCTGGGAACAAAGTTCAGTAAACCTAGAGTATTTTAAGCATGAACACAAAATACATTGTCAACATAATTCAAAGTCACCATGAAAACAAAGGCCAAAAAGCAGCATGTCAGAACTGTTATCATCGTCGTCTTGTTTAATTGAGAGTTATATTTTTAGTGATCATCATCTCCTGTTGGTAGTTTTATAATCTTGATCTTACATTTTTGGTCAACACTTTAGTTTAGGTCACACCATTTACTAGCCCATTACCTGTCTATTATTAATATATTAACTGTTTATTAGCCCTTATAAAGTATGATCTTATTTTACATCCCTAATCATAACTAATTCCTAAACCCTACTACCACCTTAGTAACTATTATTAAGCAGTATATGTAGTAGTTTATTGATCTAAAAGTCTTAGTTAATGGCTTTTAATAGCATGAATTGCACATCAAATAACATGACCAATATTTTATTTTTAGTTTTATCTAATTAATATTGTAAACAAGAATGTTGCAATCTAAAATGCTTGGTTGTATTAACCTAACATTATTAGTTTTTAATTTAATTTAAAAAAAAATTAACACAATTGTTGGATTTGTCCATATTTGACCTAATGTTGGGTTTAAACAACCGATTTTTTTATAGTACATGTTTGTTAGATTCTTATTACACATTAAATGAAGGATTAATTGAACAAAAATCAATCTGAGGTTTCAGGATGTATATAAAGTATATAGTTATTGGTTGGTTGGATTTGTGACATTACTATACAAAAACTTTGTAAGCGATGCATTTATTATGAACTGTCCTTACATCAAAAAAGAATGCAAATACACCTTATAAAAATAAATAACATTCATTCATTCATTCATTTTTCTTTGGCTTAGTCCGTTTATTAATGAGGAGTCACCACAGTGGAATTAACCAACAACTAATCCAGCATAGGTTTTACACTGCGGTTGCTCATCCAGCTGCGACCCAATACTGGTAAACACCCATACACTCACAAATCTTATACTCTACGGCCAATTTATTTTATCCAATTCACCTATAGCGCATGTGTTTGAACTGTGGGGGAAACCAGAGCACCTGGAGGAAACCCACACCAACACAGGGAAGCCAAGAAGACTCGAACCAACAGCCTTCTTGCTTTGAGGCAACCATGCTAATCACTGAGCCACCATTCTGCAAAAATAAATAACAGTACAAACAAATTTTATTTAATAGTAGCATTCCAATTCGAATGGATGAAACATATATATATATATATATATATATATATATATATATATATATATATATATATATATATATATATATATATATATATATATATATATATATATATATATATATATATATATATATATATATATATATATATATATTTTTTTTTTTTTTTTTTTATAATATATTTGTGTGTGTCTGTGTGTAAAAACAGACACACACACACATAAATAGGCCAGAGGTGAACTATGCTAGTTATCTTCAGTTGCTCTTTCTACTTATATATCCTGAAAGATTAACAAGTTGCACATCCCTAAATTTACCCGGCTATTTCACATAACCTGCTTTCTGGACTGGAAATACCTCCCAGGCTAGAATGGATTGATGGTTTCAGCTTCCTAATTTGATCAAACCATTTTTCAAATTGTCATTCTTGGTTGTGGCACAAAACAAAACAAAAGCATGAAAAGTTTCATGTGTAGGTGTTTAAAGGCTCATTAAAGCTCCCATGAGAGCTTCGGCGTGATCCATTCAAGGTGGGCCAAAACGCTTGAGCGCACACTTCTAAATCGCCTGCTCAACTTTTAAACTCTATTTTCCAGAAGCTGCGTATTTCTTGACAAGGCAACCAGAGTGACTTTTCACGTTCCATTAGGTCCTGTCAATAAGACTGGGCTAAAATTCATGAAGATGAAAAATGAGATTTCGGAGCAAGTCTGTGAAGCAGAGGAATGGTGGGTTAAAGTAAAAATGACTTTTTGGCCTAGAAACCACACTGTAGAACGTGAAAATGCACACAACTGAATGAGCTGCTCTCAGGAAAGCCCTCAGGAAGCATTTCAACGCTTCCACCTATTAGATGATAAATGAATGATCCCGAGCGGGCTAAAATAAAGCCTGAACTAGTTTGGTTGCCTAAAACACTTTTATTTGAAGACATTTTGGTTCTTTCATCAACTTTGTATTCATGAATTGCTAGAAAACTCACATTATATTTGGACTGACTGCTTAGTTTCAGGTAAAATTCTGGAACCAAATAAATTACAAGTAAATTTCTATTTTGTACAGAAGAGCTCTTCATTCTGTTGTCATTCTTAATATTAAATATGAAAAGACGGGCCACATAGTGACACAAATATACACACAAAATCTAAGGTGATATTGCAGAATATCACACAGCTATCAGCCATCAGCCAATCAGATTAGAGAACCAGACAGGACTGTTGTACGCTGTATGTGTGTGTGTGTGTGTGTGTGTGTGTGTGTGTGTGTGTGTGTGTATATATATAAATATATATACAAATTATTTTTCAAGTATTTGTTCGAATCAAGTATTCGTAAAAACACGCTATTCGTGCCTTTCCGAATACCGTATTCGGGTTCGGCTCCACCCTTAATATATATATATATATATATTAAGGGTGGAGCCGAACCCGAATACGGTATTCGGAAAGGCACGAATAGCGTGTTTTTACGAATACTTGATTCGAACAAATACTTGAAAAATAATTTGTATTCGGGAGCAAGAAAAACACTATATCAAAAAGCAGCGTTTCCTTATGAGACCACAGTGCATGCCCGCGTGAGTGAGTGAGTGAGTGAGTGAGTGAGTGAGAGAGAGAGAGAGAGAGAGAGAGAGAGAGAGAGAGAGAGAGAGAGAGAGAGAGAAAGAGAAAGACACACGCTCAGTGCAAAACGCGCCAAAGCCCGTAACTGAAAGCGAGACGTGACTTTTAAGGGGTTGTTTCATATGGATTTATTAATCATTCTTACTGTTCAGTGATCGCAAACTGCCTTAGTTTATTAAAGACGCAAACCCCTCACTGCACGTCAGCTGCGCGCCTTCAGCAGACCTTCTCCTTCCTGCAGCACAAGAGCTTTATGATTGTTTATGCGCGCCAAAAGTGGCGGATCTGTCCGGTAAAATATCTGACTGCGTGTCACCTCATCCCTAAGGACTGTTTGGCGAAATATTTGACTGCATGTCACTGCATAACAAACCGACTGAAACTGAAACGATTGAAACGTGAAACGATTGAACTAGAGAAATCTCCACTGTGCCACTGTGCGTATGGCAAGCCGTTTTAGCATTTAAACCTTGTTCAGACTATCCATAAATATATTTAGAGATATCTCTAATTATATTTTGACTTGTCATAATTATAATTCAGATTGTAAATATCTGCAAATATATTATGACTGACTAGTCATATTCCTCCATTGACTTCCATTGAAAAATATTTGCAGATATCTCTAAATAAACAAACAAACAAACTTTGTGTCTGTTTTGTGGCAGGCAGATGATAATAGCAGGGCTGTATATTTTAGTATTATATAGAATACTTTTGTTCTGCCAGATCTCCCAGGCAGGGTTTATTTAGATTTATTTAGCTTATTTTTAGTTTTTGGAATTCTGTGCATTGGAAAGAAGTTCTTTCAGAAGAAGAACAGTTTTTTGAAGTATTATTTGTTTTTATTCTGTCTATTCAGTGTCCTTCAACAAGAACAGTGGTGGTGGGGTTCATAATATTCACCATGGTATTTTATTAGTTGTTGGTTTAACCATGGATGAGATAATGGCTTCTATGTTATTTTCTTTTCAATGACATTTCTTATCACATGTTCAAAAACAACAGCCAATATTGCATATCTATAATTTATATAATGGGTATAATTAAACAATACTTTTAATATAACGTAAATTAGAAGTGTAATAGAAAAAATATATATTTTTGTGCCATTTTGAATTTTACTCGAATACAAATACAAATACAAATACAAATACAAATACAAATACAAATACTTTTCCCCTCTCAACAAATACAAATACAAATACCGGCTGCTCCGCACATCCCTAATATATATATATATATATATATATATATATATATATATATATATATATATATATATATATATATATATACATATGAACAATATCACACTCATAGCAGTGCAATATGGCTTGCACTAAGGGGAGGTGTGCGTTGTGCCGTAGTGTGCCTTTGTGCCCACCAGTGATGATATACAGCCACATCGAGTGTGATATTGCGTTTAACAATTCAACAGCATAATTGTGTATATATAAAAAAGAGTCTCAAAAACCCTTTTTTTTTCACTTCAGAACTAGTATTTGAATGATTCTGTAGTGTAATCTCTAAAGTGATGACAAAGCAGATGATTTTGCTCACATTTTAAGATAAGGCTCAACAGCATGAAATGCCATCAGTCTACAAAGGTTTCCTAGTATTTTTTGGTTGCAATCGGTAGACCACAATACTACTATTACTATGGTATAAATACAGCACTACAACATACAAAAGAGAGAGATCGACTTAGAAAGTCATTTACCTGTTTAATAATGATTTGATTAGCGGTAGTTAGAAATTACGCTGTTTTTAATCCTCTAAGGCAGGGGTGTCAAACTCAATTCCTGGAGGGCCGAAGCCCAGCACAGTTTAGTTCCAACCCTGCTCCAACACACTTACCTGTAGGTTTCAAACAAGCCTGAAGGACTCAATTAGTTTGATCAGGTGTGTTTAATTAGGGTTGGAACTAAACTGTGCAAAGCTGCGGTCCTTTTGGAACTGAGTTTGACACCTGTGATCTAAGTGATTACTATGCTGTCTATGTCGCCATCTTGTGGATGAACAACATCAAACGTCTTTGCTTAAAGACAGGCTTATGGCCGCCGATACGCTGTCTCTCAGAAATAAAACTGCATAGTTGCAATCTAAACAACTAAATCTCAACTAAACTAATCATCTAAAAAGCCTCCAATCAGATTCGAGAACCAGAAAGAACTGTTATATACAACAATATATATATATATATATATATATATATATATATATATATATATATATATATATATATATATATATATTCAACAGTTCTGAATGGTTCTCGAATCTGATTGGCTGACAGCCGTGTAATGTTCTGTAATATCAGCACTCATACAGCCTCTTCACTCTTGTTTATTACTCCGCCCATACAGAGTGACAGCAGATTAATAAACCCACTACAGTTTGACAAATATTGCAGCTGTTGGACAACATAATGTACTTTTGAGGCTTTTTAGGTGAGAATGTAGTTGTTTAGATTGCAACTATGCAGTTTATTTATAAGGATAGTGCCTATTTTAAATATTATTAATTTCTGAGATTCAGCACGTCAGCGACCATTAGCCTGTCATATTGAGCAGAGCAAAGATGCTTGAGGTTCTGCCACCAGATGGCAACAAAAACAGCATAACAAGTACTTGAGGGAGAAAAACAACATCTCAGTGCAAATTTCAAACTATAGCTGAAAAAATCATCAAGTCGATGTCTCTCTATTGTATTTTGTAGTGCTGTATTTATACCATAGTATTTGGTAGTGTTTGCTTTGCTTTGGCTTTTTTGGGGTTAATTATTGTGACATCACAGTTGAAACAGAGAAATACTGGGAAATCTATTTAAACTGAGCCGTAAAATGTGAGCAAAATCACCTGTTTTGTCATAATTTTATACATTATGCAGCAGAATCATTCAAGTACTAGTTCTGAAGTGACATTGGTAAAGTAGCAATATTTCCTGCTATTCTGACAGTCAGCTGCAGATGTGAATGAATGGCAAAAGAAAGTAGTTTTTGAGACTCTCCGTGTTTGATTTTTCTTTTTTGTACATGATTATGCCGTCAAACTGTTGCATAAACACAATATCACACTTGTAGCAGTGCGATATGGCTGTATATCGTCACTGGTTGGGCGCGGTTTTGGGTCAACACACACCATATCAGACTGCTACACAAGTGATAATGCTCTTATATATGTATATGCTTTTACTGTGACTTTTGTTCAATTGAATGCATCCTCACCGATTAATGGTATGTACAGTATGCCCATTATATTTGCATGCTGGTCATAAAAATTCAATCATTTTTCAATCGTTTCCCATTGACTGCAGATCTAATAACTTATGCATCCGCTATTTATACTCTGACAATTCCTTTCTGCCTCTTTTTACTTTTCCATCGATGGCTAAAGTTCCCCCCAGAGACGGCACACAGAAAACATTCATCCAAGCATATAACTGCACTTATCGATTCCTCATGCTGATGCGAATCAGAAAGGATGAATACATGATAAATAAATCAGCATAAAATATTGGTTTATGGCTACATGACAACCAGCAGGGGTAGTGTTATAGATCGATATGTATCTCAGCAAAGAAAAGAGATGGACAGAAGGCAAACTGTAATAGCCCTGAGGGATGAAAGTGCACTGAAGATGGAAACATACGTCTGAGCTATTACACCTTCTGTTTTGTACTGAACATATTTCTTATTTCCTTTGGTTAGATGTAAACACTGTAGAGTACGGATTATTAATGTGGGTCTGGAACGCATGGCTAGCGGCTGATCCTGCATGGCTGGATGAAGAATGCCTGAATCTCAGGAAATTATTTGCCTCAGATATTGATTTGCTCGGTTTTCATTAAGCCGCGATTGCATGTTGGAGTTTTCAGGCTTGCACCTCCACCGATCATTTTCCCAACATACACACTTTCTTAATGCATTTTTCTCTGCTCTTTGATGCACTGCTTCATCCTATTTATTATTTTCTTCTTTGTTTTTAATTCTGTTTCTCTCTTTTTGTAAAATTTTTTGTTCATTTTACTTCTTAATCTTTGGTTATGATTATTATTATATGGCTTTTTACATTCAATACATTGACTTACCATTGCAAATGATAACATAAACCCAGCTTTCAGGTGAATTTTTTAGAAGAAAAAAATTAGATGGTTTTAGACTAATTTTAGCAGAAAAAAAGCCCATGCATTAAGCCTTTCAGATGAATTTTCATGGAAAGAATAAGCCAAATGGCACTTTCAGATGAAAAGATTTGCCAATAGTCTGTCTTTTGGGTATGGTTTTAAAATAGAAAAATAAGGAAGCTGTAATTTACACATAAAAAAAAAAAAGCTTCAGACTTTATAATATTTTTTAAGGTGGAAAAAATCTTCTGATGGTTAATTTCAGACAAAAATCATCAAGTTGCCTCCTTTACTTGATTTTTTTAAGTTCAAAATTAGCCAATTTTGAACTTCAGTTCACAAATCTTTAGTTCACATAGATCATCATGGTCTCTTTTAGATGGGTATTCAACTGAAAAGCCATCCAGTTGGTATTTCAGATGAAAAAGCATCTGGCTTTTTCTCAGTCTGATTGGAAACTTTATAATAATAAATTAAAATAAACATTCTGTTGTCTTTCTATTATAAAATGTTATCAAAGTAATCATCTGTATATTTTCGCTTCTGGCTTTTGGGCAAAAAATCCCAATCAAACATGAACAACAACAACAACAACATCAACAACATCATAACCAACAATTGAAGAGTTCATATGCAAAAAAAAAAAAAAACCCTCTAAAAGCCATTTGAAAATGAGCATATTAGGCTCCTGTCTGTAGGTTCAGTAACTTCAAGTTTATGGCAAAGAATACACTCTTTTAAAGGTCTTTAAAATGAAATAACAACATAAACATAGGAGTCTGAGGAAAAATGCTCATTTCCAATGGAAATTTCAGATGGCACTTAGAGGCTTTTGCATCTGAACTGTTCAATTATTTCTTTCTTTCTTTCTTTTTTTATTTGTTTGTTTGTTTGTTTATTTATTTCCTTCAAGATGAATGTTAGCGTCTAATATGGCTTCCAGCTAAACAAATCTTGGTAACACTTTAAAATAATGATACGTTAATGAATTTAGTTTAGCTGAATTATGACCAATCTCTTAACATTCGTTAATGTATTTTGTATTACCGTAATCAAAGATGAATATATACTGTAATGCGTCATTCATTGTTTGTTCACATTAATAAATACATTAATTAACGGACCTGTAACTTAAAGTGTAAAGTGTAAACAATTATTTATATGTAAAATAAAATCAGTCAGTTCTTATTTCCTCGTGAAACAAATCACCATTTTCCTCTATTATTTTGTATTATTTTTCCTCATTATTATTCTTTGAGGTGAATTGTAAGTTGAAACTGTCAGCTGTCTTCTTTAAATGGGGAAGATGAAAAAAACAACATTGTGAAGAAAATCTTAATGATCATGTTTACGCCTAATTATATATATATATATATATATATATATATATATATATATATATATATATATATATATATATATCTGTATGTGCAGTTTCTGCCTAAAATCTGAAAACCTTTGCAAGATTTGAAGCAAAATTGTAAACATTGCTTGATCTTTTGATTAGTTCTTTTTCAGGAAACCCTCATTTCAGTTTATCTATGACTTCTGCATATTACTTGTGAGTTCTGTGTGCCAAGTGCATCAGAAACTCTGCTAAAGAACTGTAGGAATGACATGTGAGGATAAAACTGTTGCAGGCTTATTATAACTGAGAAAGTTGAGGAAAACACCACTGTATGACAGATGTCAGTATAGGAAAAAAAAGTCCTACAACACTTCATTTTTTTCTTTCTTTTTTTTTTTTTTTTAAACAAAGGCAAATGCTGTGGGTGCTGCATGATTATTTTGAGAATATCTGGCGCCCATAAAAAAAGTCAGCCATTACTTGAGGGCAAAGTTTTTAAACTGCTGCTGACCTTCGTGAGTGTGTTTGCAGATGTCAATCAATCAATCAATCAATCAATCAATCAATCAATCAATCAATCAATCAATCAATCAATCAATCAATCAATCAATCATTCAATCATTTGAAAAACATTCAGTTGTTCCATCTTTTATGTGCTTATGAAAATGAATATATGTGACGGATCAGGCCGCTGTCACTTTCAGGTGAGCTATCAGGAGATGAATTGGCCACTTGTTACTTTCTATTCATAAAATGTAACATTTCAGATAACTTTTTTTTTTGTAAAATACTAGTAATGTGGCAGAATATATGTGTAGATATTTATTTTCTTTATGCAAGCTCTGTGATAAGACTGTAGTTACAGGCTTATTATTACTGAAAATGCCACAGTAGGCAGGTGCCAGTACTATGAGAAAAAAACATTGTCCAAGTGCTCTTCTTTTTGTAAAAGAGGCAAAGATTGTGAGTGATGCATTAATTACTTTTGAGAATATCTGGTGCCCCTAATAAAGTAAGCGTATCCTGAGGGGAAATCTCTCTTATACTGCTGCTGACCTGTGTCGATGTGTTTGCAGATGTCATAAAATTACCTAATTGTTTCTTTCAGGTGCAAAAATGTCAGCATACTGCCATTTTTCAGTGAAAAAATCTACCAGTTGTGTTTTTTGGGTAAATTTCACCCTTATGACTTTCTTTCAAATTTTTCATAATTTTTTGTTCATAATTTTTATGGACAGAATTTCAAGGCGAGCCTTGGGCTGGAAGAGGTCCGGTTCGGGTTATTCGCAGACGATGTTGTTCTGTTGGCTTCATTGAACATGGATCTTCAGCATGCACTGGGGCGGTTTGCTGCCGAGAGTTAAGCAGCTGAGATGAGAATCAGCTACTCCAAGTCCGAGGCCATGGTGCTTCACCAGAAAAAGGGGGTTAGTCATCTCTGTGTTAAGGAAAAGTTTTTACCGCATGTGGAGGAGTTCAAGTATCTTGGGGTTTTGTTCACATATGAGGGAAAGACAGAACGTGAGATTGACAGGCGGATCGGTGCAGCAGTAATGTTATCGATGTACTGGTCCATTGTGGTAAAGAAGGAGCTGAGCCGAAAGGCAAAACTCTTGATTTACTGGTCAATCTACGTTCTTACTCTCACCTATGGTCATGAGCTTTGGGTCAAGATCTCAAATACAAGCGGCATAAATGAGTTTCCTTCACAGGGTTGCAGGGAACACTTTTATAGATAGGGTGATTATCTCTGTCTCCCAAGAGGAGCTCGGAGTAAAGCTGCTGCTTCGTGAGGGAAATCTGGGGTTCTCTACTAAGACTGCTGCCCCCCTGAACCGGCCCCGGAAAAATTAGAAAGTTTAAGAAATATGAGCCCACTGTCACTTTCAGGTCAATTTTCAGGCGATTACTCTGAAATTCATCAGACTTCTCTGGTCTTTCTAGTGAATTTGTCAGCAAAGAATATGCCCACAGTAACTTTCAGGAGAATTATCAGAAGAAGAATCAAGCAATAGTCACTTTCTTGTGAAAAAAAAATAAAAAAAATCAACAACTTTCAGTTTAATCACTAGTAAAATACTGGTAATATACCAAAATATACTATTTATAAATTCATTCTGTTAGAAAACTGTGAGAAAAGACTGTAGTCACAAGTTTATTAAAATCAAGAAAGTTGAGGAAAACACCCCGGAATGACAAACATCAACAATATCAGCTGAGGATATTTATTTACTGTCCGTTCCTAAAGTGCGGACTGAGATGGGGAAAAAGGTTTTTATGTACGCAGCACCTTTTGCATGGAATAATCTGCAAACACAGTTCAAAGAATTGATTTCCCTACATGCTTTTAAAAAGACTATAAAAGTTGAATCAGGTTTGTAGATGTTTGCAATAGTTTGTCAGTGTTATTCATGTTAACTGTAAATAGTTTTTTTGTTTGTTGTCTGTTAAACCCATGCATGTGACATGTATACTGCATAATATACTGCAGGGACACTCTTGTAAAAGAGATTTCTAATCTCAAAGTTTCTGTCCTGGTAAAATAAAGGTAGTAGTAATAATAATAATAATAATAATAATAATAATAATAATGATGATGATGATGATAATAATAATAATAAGGGAAAAATGTCCTACAGCAATAAAATGTGAGCTCTGTACCAATTTATCTTAAAAATGTCTGGTGCCCTTAATAAAGAAAACTGTTAACTGAGGGTCAAGCTCTTCATCTACTGCTAGTTGTCTCCTTGTAAGAGACTTTGGACTTTTAGAGGAAATATTATACAGTTGTTTCTTCTAGATGAAAAAAAAATGGAAGTAAAAAATGAGCCCAAAAAAATCAACAACTTTCAGTTTAATCACTGGTAAAACACTGGAAATATCCCAAAATATACTATTTATAAATTCATTCTGTTAGAAAACTGTGAGAAAAGACTGTAGTCACAGGCTTATTAAAATCAAGGAAGTTAAGGAAAACAACCCCGAATGATAAAACATCAACAATATCAGCTGAGGATATTTATTTACTGTCCGTTCCTAAAGTGCGGACTGAGATGGGGAAAAAGGCTTTTAAGTACGCAGCACCTTTTGCATGGAATAATCTGCAAACACAGTTCAAAGAATTGATTTCACTACATGCTTTTAAAAAGACTTTAAAAGATTTAGAAGTTGAAACAGGTTTGTAGATGTTTGCAATGTAGTTTGTTTGTTGTCTGTTAGACCCATGTGACATGTATACTGCATAATCTTGGCCAGGACACTCTTGTAAAAGAGATTTTTAATCTCAATGTGTCTTTCCTGGTAAAAAAATAAAATAAATTAAAATAAAATAAAATAATAAGGGAAAAATGTCCTACAGCATTTTTTCTAAATGTGAGCGCTGTACCAATTTATCCTGAAAATATCTGGTGCCCCTAATAAAGAAAGATGTTAACTGAGGGTCAAGCCCTTCATCTACTGCTAGTTGTCTCCTTGTAAGAGACTTTGGACTTTTAGAGGTCATATTATACAGTTGTTTCTTCTAGATGAAAAAAAAAATGTAAGTAAAAATGAGCCCACTGCCACTTTCAGGTGAATTTTATGCTGAAAAAAAATATTTCTGGCCATGTACCTGTAATATTCCAAAACATACTTGTAGATATCAATTTCTACTTGGATTCTGGTGGAGAACTGTGAGAAAAGACTGTAGTTGTAGGCTTATTATAACTGAGGAAAAAATAGTCCTACAACACTTCTTGTTTTTTAACAGAGGCAAATGCTGCGAGCGCCGCACCAATATATCCTGCGAATATCTGGCGCCCCCTAATAAAGCAAGCTGTTACCTGAGGGACGAGCTCTTAAACTGCTGCTGACCTGTGTGGATGTGTTTGCAGACGTCAAGACCTTCTCTTTCCCCTGCGGTAAGGAAGTGTGACTACGAAGACACAAATTGGACTTCCTCACATGCAGTGTTCGATTGTGAAAGCAGCACAGACCCTCCGGCACCAATTACAGCCTCAGCTAACGCTCATCAACAGCTCCAACGCGTGACGATGACTTTGTATGAGCAACTCTCAGTCAATCCCACTCCAGAAGACACTCACGGACACGCAATTTCACTTCTGAAGTCTTTTTTTTTTTGTCTCCAAAGCTTTGTTGTGCTGATGGTGAATGACGATTACTTTGTAAGTGACGCAGAGGTGTGTTCAAAACAAGGGTTTGATCCATTCACCTTTATGTATGTGCTCATCAAAGCTAAAGACAAAGATCAAGTAGATTTGGTAATTCTCCAGATCAAAGATCAACTTTTTAATTCTCAGGCAGCTGCAGGGAAAAACAGACAGGCAACAGACGGGATGAATGCTTATTTCATGGCCCGAAAGGGTTATAAAAGGAAAGTTTTGCATGTTTAAAGAGCAGTTTGGAGTTGCCAACATCGCTCTTAAATACACTTACCGCATGTCAAATCTGCATTATTTTCACTGGTTATTCCTGATAGTGCACACTTGGGTGGAAGAAAATAGATTCATATTTTTGTCCTGTTTTTCAGTGAAAATATACTCACCGGCCACTTTATAAGGTACACCTGTCCAACTTCTTGCCAAGGGAAATGTCCAATCAGCCAATCACATGAGAGGGTGCTCGCTGCAGAGCCATTTGAGGAGAGCTGAGCTCCAGCGAGGGGGAGCATGAGCTGTCGCTCCTCCTCCTGTAAGCTGTTTTAATGCGTACACAAACCCCACCCCTTAACCCTACCCCCAGTGACATCACTCGTAGAAGAAGTGCAAAAAAGGTGGAGCTCAAGCTTAAGCTCCCCCTCGCTGGAGCTCAGCTCTCCTGAAATGGCTCTGCAGCGAGCACCACTTGAATCACATGGCAGCAACTCCTGATTTAGATATGTAGACATGGTCAAGACGATCTGTTGCAGTTCAAACCGAGCATCAGAATGGCGAAGAAAGAGGATTTAAGGGACTTTGAATGTGCCATGGTTGTTGGTGCCAGTCGGGCTGGTCTGTATATTTCAGAAACTGCTGATCTACTGGGATTTTCACGCACAACCTTTTCTTGGGTTTACAGAGAATGGTCTGAAAAAGAGAAAATACTCTTATACAAGGCGCAAATGCCTTGTTGATGCCAGAGGTAAGAGAAGAATGGCCAGACTGGTTCCAACTAATAGAAAGGCAACAGCTACTCAAATAAGCACTCGTTACAATCGAGATTTGGAGA
This sequence comes from Danio rerio, assembly GCF_052040795.2. Classification (NCBI taxonomy): domain Eukaryota; kingdom Metazoa; phylum Chordata; class Actinopteri; order Cypriniformes; family Danionidae; genus Danio; species Danio rerio. Next base: position 44,591,033 of record NC_141032.1, on the reverse strand, counting down.
ATAGCAACTCTGATTGCACATCATGTCTAACCTTGAGGTGGATGGGCTACAGCAGCAGAAAACTACTTTGTCAGCTAAGAATAACACAGGCTCATCAAAATTGGACTATAGAAGATTGAAAAGCATTGCCTTGTCTTACGAGTCTCGATTTCTGCTGCAACATTGAGATGTTAGGGTCATAAGTTGGTGTCAGCAACATGAAAGCATGGATCCATCCTGCCTTGTATCAACAGTTCAGTCTGGTAGTGGTGGTGTCATTTTGTGGGGGATATTTTCTTGGCACACTTTGAACCCATTTCTACCAGTTGTGCATTGTGTCAACACTACAGTCTGCCTGAGTATTGTTGATGACCCTGTCCATCCCTTTATAACCAGAGTGTACCCATCTTCTGATGGCTACTTCCAGCATGATAACTCGCCGTGTCATTCGCAAATCATATGCTCTTGAACATGACAATGAGTTCACTGTACTCAAATGGCCTCCTCTGTGACCAGATCTCAATCCAATAGAGCACCTTTGGAATGTGGTGGAGTGGGAGGTTCACATCATGGGCCAAAATCTCTAAAGAGTATTTCCAGTGCCTTGCTGAATCTATGCCATGAAGGATTAAAGCAGTTCTGAAGGCAAAAGGCAGTCCAACCTGATATTAGTAAGGTGTACCTGATAAAGTGGCTGATGAGTGTATATAAACATTCCTAAATCAGGTTACATTTACTAGCGAAGCAAAATAACTGTCAAGGTTGTTTTTTTTGTGTGTGTGTTTCATTCTTGTGCTTTGTAATGGCGTGTTGGTGGTGTTTGGTGACTCATTGTTTTGCCGATCAGCTGTGCTGATCATTCACAGCAGCTGTGGCTAATTATCATGCCTATATCTGAACTCTGGGTGTTTGTAGAATTTTCAGTTCGTTATTGTTTGCTCATTGCTCTTCTTTAGCCCTTTTCACTCATACAGACCTTTCCGGAAAATTGCAGACAAAATGAAAATACCAGTAAGTTCGTTCTGGCTATTTTCCGGAAAGAGATGTTGTAACATTACCGGTAATTTGCCGGAATGCTGCGCTGTGTAAACACAGAGGGAAGATAGCAGGAAAGAGTGCGTGCACGTCTAGAACCTGCTGGCATGAGAGGTCTACTTAAGCCAATCAGAACACACAGACACATTCCCGTCCGCACGGTTTATGAAAATAAAAGCCTTTGAATATTTTTCCAGACACATTTAGCTGCTGGATGTTAGTCAGACAACGTTTCTGTTTCTTCTTAATGCCAACTGTGTAAAATATTATTGATAAGATGCTTATGATAAACCGCTGTTTGTTTACCTTTGAGCTCTACTTCCTTCAGTTGCTTGACGCGTTGCGTGTGCCGGTGAAGCAGCCCGTGAGCCCCAGCCCAGCACACACACACACACACTTTATACACATCTCGACAAGCGAAAGTATTCTTCCATATGTTTTTATGGATGTTGTTCACAATACTGATACATCCACAGACTTTGTAGTGTAAGCAAATGTTTACAAATACAAGTGCAGCCATTTAGAGCTAATTTCTGGTTATGATGTCAGAATTTTGGGATGGATGTGTGAATAGTCTTTTCCGGAAAACTTTCGCAACGTCTTCGCCTGTGTGAACAGTGCTGTTTGGAGTTTACCAGTAAAGTCATTTTGGAAATTTTCCAGATATTTAACGGTATCACTGTGTGAAAGGGGCTATTGTCTCATCAGGACACTCTTGTCTATCTCGGGGCCTCTAGCTCATACCTGTCAACATTGGGATATGAAAATAAAGGATATGCCCACCATAATAAGGGATTCCCCCCCCCCCCCCCCTTTAAAGTAATTAAAAGTAATAGCTATAATAATGAAATCGAGTCAAGCTATTAAATCTCATTAGCCGTTTCTCCACTGTATAACTCACACATTCTGATTAAAGAGCAACAAACGAATCTCGCATTTAATACGATTTTTTTATTACATTAAATAAGAGGTGTCACTTTAAAAATGCACACATCTGACGTTATAATGAAAGCATTCGACTGCTTTCCTAACTTTTTATGCTCATTTAAGACTAAATTATCGAGATCCAAGATCGACATCCTTGTATGTTATTATTATTCATTATGTGTGTATGTCTGTTTAAACACGCACCCAAAAGCCAGATTTTCTCTCAGCTTCAAATCACATCTGTTCATCACTATGGAGCTCGTCAGCTGACAGTCATGCACCATTATGACTGTTTTGAGGATTGTATAGGATGGGCGACGGCACCTGTAATCAAAAGGAAACGGAAACGCGCCGTTTTTAATATTTATTTATAAGTGTTTTCATTCCTAAACAAAGCGAAAGCACAGAAGACTCACGTTTTAGAGCAAAGGGCGACCCCTGGTGGTTTGGCGGTACGGGTTGCGTATAGGGAGTCTCGGCTGTTCAGAGAAAGACTGAAAATATGGGAGAAATACTGGAAAATACCTTTACAGGATGATAGCGGGATAGAAAAATAAAATACGGGAGAATCCCGGAAAATACGGGGGGGTTGACAGGTATGCTCTAGCTGTTTCTGGAGTTCTACCTAGATCTGGACTTCACCGGCTATTTTATATAGCTAGTTTATTTTCTATTGTTACCACCAGTCATTAAAGACCTCACATCTTGGATCATTCTTTGTTGTTGTTCTACTATTTCGGGGGTCGTGAAAATTACTTGTTCTCAAAAAAAATGAAATGAGTTTATTCTTAAAGGGACAGTTCACCCAAAAATAAAACTTGGGTCCTCAAACTTATGAGATCCTTTATTTTGTTGAACACTAAAGAGGATATTTTGAAGAAAGTTAAAAAAAATAAATAAATAAACAAATAAAATACAAATAAAGTTTAAACAAGTAAAGGTAAGTTATGATGTTTGGGTGTACCATGCCTTTAAAAAAAAAAAAAAAAAAAGTGGAAACAGGGAAAACGTAGAATGAAGAACAAGGAGAATGATTAGATATTTGCACTGGATAATAAGATTTTTGCATATATGATATATTTTTTTATATGTATGATAGGATTTTTCAACCAAAAGCCAGAGAAAAAAGCCCAGAGAACATTGGATACCTGAAAGACAGTTGGTTTTATTATTATTATTATTATATTATTATTTTTATTTATAATATAATAATAATAATAATAATAATAATAATAATAATAATAATAATAATAATAATGATAAGAGAGCTAACTTGAACTTTACCTTTGAACTCTCTAAACTCTCTCTATAAGAGATAGTGGAAACCGATAAATGAACTGAACACACAGTCAATAGTTCTCTTCCCTAAACGAGCTCCTATCTAAACTGTAGTTCAGGGCCTCAAAGGCACACTCACAGCACAACGGTAACACTGATGAACAACTTCTTAACTACTAAGAGAACTAGCTGATCATTTAATTATAGTTCAAATGGCAAGACAGGCTCAAGCTGCTGGGAGATAAAGAATATGAGGCCGAGAGAAAATGCAGAGTTTAACTTGAAGGCGATCATTACTTTATTATAAGATGACAAAAAAGTGTACTTTATGACATCCTTACAATGGCCTCCAAACCATCCCCATTAAAAATACATTGAAATTATTAAATCATAATAATTATATAATGCATAAATGTATGTATGTATGTATGTATGTATGTATGTATGTATGTATGTATGTATGTATGTATATTTAAAAAATAAATATATATTTCCATCATAATTGTAGCTATAAATAAAATCATATTACTACACATAAATTATGACTTTGTTAGATATTTTATTATATTTTAGATATATAAATAAGTAATAACAATAGTTGATTGATTGATATTATATATATATTTTTTTTACACACAAACTAAAAAAAGATATAAAAATAAATAAGTATGTATGTATGCATGTATGTATGCATGCATGCTTGCTTGCTTGCCCCCCTGTGTATTTTTCCCCAATTTCTGTTCGGTGGGAGACTTTCAGCACATTTCTAAACATAATAGTTTTAATAACTCATTTCTAATAACTGATATTTTTTGTTTAAGCCATGATGACAGTAAATAATAATTTACTTGATATTTTTCAAGACACTTCTTACACTTATAAAGCTTAAAGTGATATTTAAAGGCTCAACTAGGTTAATAAGGTTAACTAGGCAGGTTAGGGTATAAGGGAAGTTGTTGTTTAAAGATGGTTTGTTTTGTAGACTATCGAGAAAAAAAAAATATATATATATATATATATATATATAGACCTTAAGATGGTGTTTAAAAAAAATAAAAAACTGTTTCATTCTAGCCAAAATAAAACAATTAAGACTTTCTCCAGAAGAAAAAATATTATCTGACATGTTGTGAAAAATGTTGTTCTCTGTTAAACAGTATTTGGGATATATATTTAAAAAAAAGCATACTGTATACTATATTACCCTTTTTGTCACAGTGTATCAGCCAAACAAATTTCAAAAACTTAACTGTAAAATAAATGTATATATATATATATATATATATATATATATATATATATATATATATATATATATATATATATATATACATTTAGTAGATATACAAACGCTGAGCAAGTTAAAATAATATTAATAACTAAATATATTTACAACTTTTTTCCCACAATTTATGTTTAACAGAGAGCAGATTCTTTTCAGCACATATATATATATATATATATATATATATATATATATATATATATATATATATATATATATATATATATATAGTATGTTTTTCCAACTCAGGCTCTTTATTGATATGTACCCCTGTATACATTTCAGGCTGCTGTGTTTGCTTTTTGAGATCTCAAAATTGCCCTTTTGCCATTCATGCCTATTTTTCTCACGTAAATCCACCAGAGGCCGCAGTTGACTGACTTACTGACTGACCAATACCCCCACCCACCACCTTCCCTAAACTCAACCAGCAGTGTTTACTTAAATTTTACCATCTTTTCAGATCTTACCATGCTCTCACCCTGTTACTTATGTTTTACCTGCTTTCTGGAACCGAATCCTGTCATTATGGTCAACTCCTCTTTGCGTCTCAGGTCCACCAACCTAGGCGGCAAGCCACTTGGCAAATTGGTAACAGTGGAAAAGCCGTCCACACAGAGGTAAGCAGTCAGCTGGTAGCATGGATAGAAACAGAAGCTGTCGGTGGTGTCATACCACCCCATAGCATTCGTTTTAAAGACAAAATGCAGCCATACATACCCCTGACTACATAACTCACGCTCTCCAAAAATGAATACGGGGATACGCATTCACAATGAGCCTGTGTTGTTTTATTTCCTTATTTCTTAAGATCACCTGATATTACCAGGACACTTTTTAAATTTTAAATCCCATTCAGTGGCATGAACACAGTGTGTTAGCTTTATAAACACCCCTCAAACCTCCGCTCTAGTCTAAAGCACACTTGAAGTGTTAAACATGCAAAAGTGCGGAAGCAAAGGTCAAATCTCCACAATCAGCTCGTCACACAGGACCTGCGCTGCTAAGAAATTCCATTCACTTCCTCTCATTATAGCCTCTGCGCTCTGAAAGACAGAAAAGCCTCTACAGGAGTGAACTTTTCATCTCTCAAGGACTAATCTTTGACAGGCATATGAGCGCATCTGCAATATAATTCATCACAGCCCTACCTGAACTAAAGAGTCAAGACGTGTGATCGGGGAAGAGCACAGGTGTAACACCGGAATAAAACGCAATGTTATACGATACAGCTGCATCTGAATCCCTGCGACGTTTTCAATTTAGCTGCTTCGCTGTGGGTAAATTTAAGTCGAGGGAATATTTTAAAGAGGTCATTTTTAATGCGTTTTGATCGACTGAATCACTGGGTGCACAGATTTCACACTTGGACACTTAAATGGATCTAATCTAATATATTCTTGCACTACTGCTGTGTTTGAAAGTAGATCTGTATGCTGAGGTTTCTTTGCTACTACACTGTAAAAAATATAATGACAAAAAGTCAAGACAACAAATATGTTTATGTTGCTTTGACTTGTTTTAATAAGTTAAGCAGCCTTTTGCAAAACTGTTTAAGCTATGAAAAGTTTAACATTTTTTTTTTTACTTTTAAAAATTTGTTTAATTAATCTAAAAAAAAAAAAGGCAGCATCCTTTTTTAGGTTTCAGTCAACATTTGAAGTGGTACACACATACTTGTCGTTGGGCAATTTTGGGGAAAAAAATAGATCCAATTCATTGTTGATTACTGTGCACATGCCTGTGGTTATTGATCTTAAGTGTATTTACACTTGGCCTTTTCTATTAAATCAGTAAAAATGCCCTACAGAAAATTAGTTGCTACACTGTAAAAAATCCTGCAGGTTGCCTTAAATGTTTAAGCTGATTCAAATTAACCTTATGAGTCCACTGAACGTATATTATGTTAAACTGACTTAATAATCACTTAATAACTTATAAAAATTAAGTAAGAATATGATTAACTAAGTAATAACGACCTAAAAACGTATGCTGTCTTGACTAATTGTTCACATACATTTTAACAGTGTATGTCTAAAGTCATTTTAAGAAACTCCATATTTCATGATGGTTGTAAATTTGATTAATACTTAAAAAGTATTACAAAGTGGATTTAACTTCTGAATGTCTAATTGAATCTGAATGTTAAATAAATTAATGCAAAAAAGACATAATTCCTTCATGTTGTGTAAATTTGACTAATTTTACCCAAAAAATACACATGTAGTTAAAACAGCTTTAAAATTTTATTTTAAAATTGAATGTAAATAACATTTAAATGAACATATTTATTTCTAAATAAAACAGTACATTGTGTCTTATTTTCACAGATATCTAGTAATATTAGTACACTAAAAACAATATTTTTGCTTTCTTAAGTTTTTCGGGGGACAACTTAATTTTTTTAAGGTAAATCCACTTTAATTTGTAAAAACAATAAAACTAGCTTAATCGATTTGTGTTGTGACAACACGAAGGAATTGTGTGGAACACAACAATAATATTTTTAATGTGTAAAAAAAAAGATTTAGTCTTTGAGTTAGTTGGCTGAATGATTCAAACTGTATCACAGATTTTATGAATGTTAGTAGTAATATTAATATTTTTAATCTGTATATATATATATATATATATATATATATATATATATATATATATATATATATATATATATATATATATTTAAGATTTTGTCTGTGAATGAGCTGAATGATTCAAACTATTTAACGAATTAATTAAAAACCTCAATTCCACTCCCAATCAGACATCACTTAATATGCATGTTAAAAATGTGTATTTCCAGTTTCAAAATAACGTGTTTAGTACAATTTAGTAACATTTAATTCATGGTAACACCAAAAGGTGGGGCTATAACTTGTTTACAGTTAATTTAATTACATTAATTACTCTGTTTTAAAGCAAAATTTGAATTGATGATCTGAAATCACATTTGCATTAAATACAGTTTCAATTCAAATACAGGATAAAATTTGTCATCTATCTTTGATAATGCTAATGCTAATCAGACATGTTTGTTTTTTGTTTACTTTCATCATAACCTGCTAACAGCATGCAGGCAATCAAAATAAACAGTAAAAATCTGACCTCTAAGTCATCTAGAATGCCTAATTAATAGAAAAAAAGACCATTTTGAGGGATGTAAACAATAACAATGGTCTTAACGCATTTCCTGTATTGCATTTTTTAAACTTACATAGCTTTCAAGAATACAAAAAGGTCCACATATTGATATGTGTTTTAATGTTAAGACATTATTAAATTGTCTCTTTTTACAGTTACAAAATTGTTTGACAATGTGCCATGTCATAAAGAGCGAATCACCTCAGACTGATTTCTTGAACATGACAATGAGTTCACTGTACTCAAATGGCCTCCACAGTCACCAGTGTCAATCCACTAGAGCACCTTTGGGATGTGGTTGAATGGGAGATTCGCATTATCAATGTGCAGCCGACAAATCTCCAGCAACTGCGTGATGCTGTCATGTCAATATGGACCAAAATCTCTGAAGAATATTTCCAGTACCTTGTTGAATCTATGCCACAAAGGATTACACCAGTTCTGAAGTCAAAATGGGGTCTAATTTAGTACTACTAAGGTGTACCTAATAATGTGGCCAGTGAGTGTGCTGTATATAAACATTCTTAAATCAGGTTACATCTACTAGAGAAGTAAAATAACTGTCACGATACACACACACACACACACACACACACACACTACAACCTGTTTGCTATATTATGGTTATTGAAAAAAAGTGTATAATGTTCAAAAAATGCTCATACAAGCTCATTGCAAATCCAGCCCTTGTCAACTAACTTTAGCACTTTATTTTCATCCTGTTCTTTTTCCAGTCACTTTGTAAATGCATTTAATATTGCATGTGTATGTGATTTTTTTTCCCAAAGTCTGCTATAAAAAAAAAAAAGTAAAAATATGCATTTATGATGCAAAAACCCACAACAGAGAGAAAACAGTCTGGTACACTTCTTTATAGAAACCCTTCACTTTAAATGCATGCATTATTAATCATTCCAAAACATCCTGCAAAACAGGTCAGATGTGTTTTGACAAAGTGTGCAGTATAAATGATCAGGTACCAGAATAGAGTTTTTACTGTCTTCATTACGCATTCTTAAGCAGCCTTCAATGCACGCTTGAGCTGATTAAACCGCGCTATGATTGAAAATGAGCTGAAATTTAAAGTCATTTCGGCTTCATTTCATAAGCACAAATCAAACCGCCTCTCTTCCCACACACAAACACACACAGACGGTGACAAGCCCGCTCCGTAAAATCTCAGCTGACAATCCTCCAATATTGTTACATCAAGTTAAATAAGACGATTTAAGCAACAAAGAGAAAATCCGTTTAAAAAAGAAACTAGAAGTAGAATCGGGGATAGTCTGGGGAGTAAACAGAAAAGCAGAAAGCGTTTTGTGAAAATAAAAAATAAAGCCTCTGATGAATGTTAGCCAAACAGCGAGACGAGATCATGAAGGTAGGAAAATGGGCGCTGGGATCATAAATTCTCCCTCCTACCTGAAATGCGGCGGGGTGTCAGAAGAAGAGTGTGGATATTCCTGGAGGCTGCCGATGGCCTACATATGCTCAACGCCGCTTGATTCGTCCTCAGCAGTGGCTTTTCCTGACGCTGGAAAATTCCCATTTCCTCAGGACTTATCCAGGTGGTCTCCAGAGCTAAAGTGTTGTTTAGATAAAACTGCAGATGAGAAGAAAAAAATATCATGTGCATGTAGAAATCACTCAAAGCAATCACAAGAGACGCATTTAAAAGCATGTTAATACTAGGCGGAAACAGTAGTCCATCTTGACTTGTGATTGGTTGATTGAAAAGGCATGTCAATAACAGGTGGAAATGGTAATGCATTTTGACTTGTGATTGGTTGATTGAAAATGGGTGTTAATAACAAATAGAAACAGTATTGCATCCTGACTTGTAATTAGTTGATTGAAATGCATGTCAATAACAGATGGAAATGGTAATGCATCTTGACTTGTGATTGGTTAATTGAAAAGGCATGTCAATAACAGGTGGAAATGATAATGCATCTTGACTTGTGATTGGTTGATTGAAAAGGCATGTCAATAACAGGTGGAAATGATAATGCATCTTGACTTGTGATTGGTTGATTGAAAATGCATGTCAATAACAGGTGGAAATGGTAATGCATCTTGACTTGTGATTGGTTGATTGAAAATGGGTGTAAATAACAAGTAGAAACAGTAATGCATCCTGACTTGTGATTGGTTGATTGAAAAATGCATGTCAATATATGGTGGAAATGGTACTGCATCTTGACTTGTGATTGGTTGATTAAAAATGGGTGTTAATGACAAGTAGAAAGAGCAATGCATCTTGACTTGTGATTGGTTGATTAAAAAATGCATGTCAATAACAGGTGGAAATGGTAATGCATCTTGACTTGTGATTGGTTGATTAAAAATGGGTGTTAATGACAAGTAGAAACAGTAATGCATCTTGACTTGTGATTGGTTGATTGAAAAATGCATGTCAATAACAGGTGGAAAGGGTAATGCATCTTGACTTGTGATTGGTTGATTGAAAATGGGTGTTAATAACAAGTAGAAACAGTATTGCATCTTGACTTGTGATTGGTTGATTGAATAATGCATGTCAATAACAGGTGGAAATGGTAGAGTTGGAGTCCGCTCAACATTAGTCTCCCATATAGGAAACTACGCTGGTAATCGGCAAAAACTACAGAAAGTGATCGCCAGCAGAGACAACTCCACTGGCAATCACAACAGTATCTTGACTTGTGATTAATTCCTTGAAAATGCATGGTTATAATCATTGCTTGACATTAACTTTTTTGATCACCAGCCTTGTGGCTAGTAGATTTCCAACATTACTAGCCACTCTGCTTTTTCACTAGCCACTCTTTTGTTGTTTGGAAAATATATTTTATATGAAGAAATGTGACTTTGAAAAGCTAAAATGACTTGATTTAGATGTTGTGTTATGTCCACATGCCTCCTCATTCATTTCACTTTTTGTGTGTGCTGTGCATGAGCTTACTCACTGTGCTTGAGCAAATGGGTTGTCGCATTGCAAATAGTTTTTTTTTTCACATGGCTTTTTGAGGGCTCAAAATTAAGGATTTACCAAATGTATCTCTGCCCACACCAAAAAGAAATAATTATTTCTTAGCCACACATTTTAAATATGTCAAAACCAGCAAAATATAGCTGCATACATGCACTTTTTAGTCAAATAAACTTGACATTTAAAAATAATTATTGACATGTCCTGGCTAAAGGTTCCAGATCAGCAGTTACGACACATAAATGGGGAGTTAATCTCATATTAACCAATTAAATTCAGCTGTTTCCGCCTGGATTTTGCCTACCCAAGTTTAAAAGCTTCCTAAATCCACATGTAGAGGTGTAAATGCAAAACTTTTGTATCATTTAAAGAAAACCCTTTGAATTTTCATAAACTATTATTGAAAGTGTTTAAAATAACTGTATATGTTGTCTGTGTTATAATAAACACCTAATAAAAGAGGCACTTTTTGTATTTGTTTTTTTATAAACTCAAATTTGAAAGTGTACCTTTTAGGTTCTGTGTGTCTAGGTTGCTGTAATTAGTTTTGGTGGTTCCTGCAAATGTCTGTAATCATAGGAAAAAAGAAAAATGTCTCTACCATAATCTATGCAAAAGTTATTGTATTCCAACTGATAAGAGGTGCTGTACAAGCCACAGGGAGCGATCATTGTTATTTCACTGTGCTTTTGTTTGATCAAACATAATTCACTGTGTTTGGACCACGTCAGACATAAAAAAGGATTACTTATGCACATCACCTCAAAAACAGAGGAGAAATGGCCCTAAAGCTCACAGCATAAAGTGAGAGATGACAGCTGTCTGTGCTATCTGGGGCAGCTTATTGATCATAAATGTATTGTTTTCACTTCTGCGCCGTGGAAACACCGCGATTCATTCGGCAACTGCTTGATATGTGAATATAATTCAGTAAAAAGAATTCTAGAATCGTATGAGCACCGGCAAGAGCTTCACTTGAGCTTTAACCAGTTAAACTCTGCGGATCCGGTACCTGGGGCCTCATGTATCAACGCTGCGTACGCACAAAAACTTTGCGTACGCCAGGTTTCACGCTCAGAATCGCTCACGTTTGGATTTACTAACAATGAACTGAACGTGGGAATGTGCGCAGGTTCACGGCAGCTTTCTGGCAGGCGTACGCACATTTTTTGTGCGTGTCTGTTTTATTTCCATTGGCGACTCCTAGAGGCAGTTGTGTTAAATTCCTCTCTACAAAGTGTCTGATCCTTGCAATGGCAGCTGTATGAGACGGGTTCATATAGTAGGTATGTAAGATTTCCATACCATACAGTTGACCAGCTAAACATTAAAGCGCAAATTGCAGCAGTCGCAATGTAATCTGAGCAATCTACCGCACGCACATTGCTATAAAGACACTATCTGAAGATGAATTTGCATGCGTGAATCAGAAACATTTCCATTCAATTAATGTGCAAATAAAATATGATGCACAAACTTATTGATGATTCCTACTTGTCTTTCTCTTGATAAATAGTTGGCAAAATCTGATATGTAGCGGGGGAAAAAAGAAGAAAGAATTTATCAGACGCTGGATTCGAGCCGAGTTTACGCTCGAATTTGTCTGTACATGATCACATGCTTCTTATGAGGTGCGCCACTGAGACCGCTTAGGGTATTGCAACATTTTTCAGTTATAAACCACACTATTTCTTTTTTAAATGCACTCAGTGCGATGTTCAGACCCAACTGTGTTAACCGTATCAGCTAAACTCCCACTCTATTTTTTTCTTTTGTTGTTAATTCCGGAGAACAAACTTGCAAATAACACCGCTTTTCTCCGGTCTACCTCCGGAAGCAGCACCTCCATTTCACATTCTGTTCAAAGTTTCTCTTTTTGCTTGATTTTGCCGTTGCTTTTTCGTTGGGTTTTGCCATTAGCATAGTCATTAGCATATTCATACGGGGGAGGAGGCAGGGAGGGGTTTTGTGCTCGTGCATGTTGCGCTCAGTTTCACGTTCATTCAGATGTACAAAAGAATATGCGTGAGATTCGGCGTACGCAGTGTTTCATACATCTGAATTTTTTTCTGCGTACGCACATTTACAGCTTCGTGCGTACGCAATGTTTTAGTAAGATTTCCACGCAAGTCTTCGTACATGAGGCCCCAGGTCTGTGACGTCATCGACTTTCTCCTTGACTTTCATCTTGACTTGTGATTAGTTTGTTGAAAATACATGTTAATAACAGGTGAAAATCATGAACAAACATTTATACTGAATGCAAATGCAAGCATTTTATGTAGGTGTTATTATCTTTGAAAACAATGTAAATGCTGCAGCTTCCCTCTGAGGTTGAGGTTTATTGATTTACCTACTGACTTCAAGCACTTTTTCAATCATTATTTTCAACGAAGAGGGAATATTCCTCCACAACAGTTGTTCTTACATGCCCAGAAGCAGATATAGAGGTTAAATATGTTAAATATGTACTACAGAACTGCATTTACAGTATATGAAGGAACAATAAGTTCCAATAAAGATTTGCAAACATTAGCTCTCAGGTTCTTTGTGAATTTGTTTTGCTTATATTTATTTAATGCATATGCATGTCAGAAATGTACATTGTAAGAATGCAAAAATCTGCATATAAATAATCATATGAATATATAGTATAATGTAACTTATTGCTGGGTTGAAAAAAGCAGATCATGATAATAATGTGAAAATATATACTGTAGAGTTGAAGTCAGAATAATTTGCCATACTGTTAAATTTTAGAGTAATTAGGCAAGTCATTGCATGAAGATGGTTTGTATTGTAGCCTGTCAAAAAAAAAAAAAGTATTGCATATGGGGGCTAATAATATTGACCTTAAAATTGTTTAAAAGAATTTCAAAACTGCTTTTCCGGCCAGAATAATACCAGACTTTCCCTAGAAGAATAAATATTATAGGAAATATTGTGAAAAATTCCTTGCTCCGTTAAACATCACTTGAAAAATATTTGAAAAAGATGAAATATTTTACAAGATGGCTAATTTAGCCCTAAAGAGAGTGTGTGTGTGTGTGTGTGTGTGTGTGTGTGTGTGTGTGTGTGTGTGTGTGTGTGTGTGTGTGTGTGTGTGTGTGTGTGTGTGTGTGTGTGTGTGTGTGTGTGTGTGTGTGTGTGTGTGTGTGTGTGTGTGTGTGTTTGATCATATATATATATATATATATATATATATATATATATATATATAATCAAAAATGTTCAAATTTGATTAATTTAATTATATTTTGATCAAATAGCATGTTTTTTAAATATAATGAACACAGTAAAATTGATAAAACTGTCAGCTTTTTTTTAGAATTTACAACGTTTTTTCTATTTAAATTTATCAAAATGTTAGCTTTCAGGTTAAGCTTAACAAACTTCTTTCAAAACCCTTTAAAATATTGGTTACTGTAAAAGTTTGATGCATAAATAAAATAAATTTATTTTAACAAAATAGTATTGTGCAAATTTAAAATATACTGTTTTCTATGCTTTAATAAAATTATACTATTTTATTTACTAAATTATTATACATTTTTACTAAATGTTGCAAAAAAGTATTATAATTTTTAAGATAAAATACAGATTTGTGAGTTGTGAGTTTCTTTTTTTATATGACACATTCATAACACAGATTTCCTCCCCTAAGCCAAGTATAAATGAAAGTCTTTATTCACCTTGTAGTCAGGCACACGTCGCTTTTCCACCCAGCCTTTGCTGTAGTGCGGTGGCAGGATTGTCCGATACACATGAGGAAACACCGGAAGCAGATCCACACTAGCAGAAGGCTGGAAACCCAACACATGAGGCCTGGACGGCATCTCCCACTGGGAAACATGCAGAAGAGAAGAACAAATCACCACTGACATCTATTCAGACCCAGCTTACTAAGAAGAAATGAATCACAAAAGAGCAGGGTGGGATGAATGCTGTCCAGAGAGTCGACAGAAGTCTTTTTTTGGAATAATGCATACAATTCATCACCAATTTCACCAACTGCACAGTGGCAGCGCACAAGACATTTTATTTCCTCCTTATAACATTGATTGTAGCAGACTTTTTTTATAACAGTGAAGATTTAATCACTACAGTTTTAAACAATGAACTAAATCAGACCTATATCAATGGCATCTTTATATTTAAGTCAATAACTTGACCGCTACACCTTTTGTTATTGGTTTTCTGCTATAGAGTGATTTGGAAACAGACATCTGTTTGTTAGTCTATGCACTTGATCTGTAAATGTGTAATTAATTAATTTAAAATGTTGTGTAGACTTAGAGTGATAGAGTTCTTTGTTAAACATTCATTTATACATTTCCTTCGGCTTACTCGCTTATTTATTATCTGTCACTACAGCGGAATGAACTGCCAACTATTCTGACATTTTTTTTTTTTTTTAAGCAGCGGATGCCCTACCAGCCACAACCCGGTACTGGCAAACATCCATACACACTCATTCACACGCACTCTCCAACACTACTGCCAATTTAGTTCATCCTGTTCACCTATAGCACATGTCTTTGGACTTCAGGGGAAGCCGGAGCACCCAGAGGAAACCCACGCAAACTCAGGGGAAAAAAGTGCAAACTCCACACAGAAATGCCAACTAATCCACTCAAACCCACTCTGGACTCAAACCAGTGACATTCTTGCTGTGAGTGCCACCCACTGAGCCATTGTACCTTGCGACTATCACAATATAATAATATTGTTGACAATGAATGGTGTGCATTTCATACACTGTGTTTTTCTTAATCTTTGCAATCCAATCTGGCGGATTGGAATGATCAAATATGGCTTTTAGTAACTGTTAACAATGTCCTGTAGAATCTACACTAACTTACTGGCAGCAGTTTGCCAGTTACTTACTGTAAATCAATTACAGCCCAAAATACTGTACTTACATTTAGAGCACAGTTTATATACAGAATTGTATGTATTGACCTTATTCTCCGCCGACGAGTGGGCGCTGCCATTTGAATCTTTTTGGCACGAGACTTCCGGTCTCATTCACTTCCATTCATATTTAGACATTAAAAACTGCTAGTTTCGCTGTTTGATGTTGCAAGCTGATATTTCCTTGTTATATTATTCTACTTGGTCTGTATAGTCATGCAAACATTTGTTTGTAGAGCAAGTAGTTTGACCGTTTTTTGCCGTTTATTATTCATTGTCATTTCTCCCATAGGCGACTAAATCGGAAGTTCTAAGACAATCGCGAAAACAGGCGCACTTCCGCATTAGTATAGAATAAGAATGACCTTAGAATAAGGTCAATATCTTTAATGTAAAATATTCAGTTATTGTCCCAATGCAACTTTAAAATACAGTAACATACTGAATAAATGTCCTACAGTAAAATACAGATCATATTACAGTTAAATAGTGAGAAATTTATTATAAGTGTTTACTGTGTACTAATGGAATGGTAAAATTTGGCTTTTATACACTGTAAACAATGTCCTTTAGAATCTACAGTAACTTACTGGCAGCAGTTTGCCAGTACCTTACTGTTAATCAATTACTGGAAAACTATTGTGTTTACATTTACAGCACTTTTTATATTGCTGTATATGTCTAGACAGAATTTTGTGTATATCTTTAATGTAAAATATACAGTTATTGTCCCAATGCAACTTTGAAAATACAGTAACATTACTGTATATCTGTCCTACAGTAAAATACAGTTTACATTACAGTTAAATGATAAGTAATTTATTATAAGTGTTTACTGTGTACTAATGGAATGGTCAAATATGGCTTTTAAACACTGTAAACAATGTCCTTTAGAATCTACAGTAACTTACTGGAAGCAGTTTGCCAGTAACTGACTGTAAATCAATTACTGCAAAAATACTGTATTTACAGTTACAGCACCGTTTATATTGCTGTATATGTATAAACAGAGTTTTATGTATATCTTTACTTTAAAATATATAGTAATTGCCCCAATGAAACTTTGAAATGCAGTAACATTACTGTATATCTGTCCTATAGTAAAATACAGTTTACATTACAGTTAAATGAAAAGTACAGTAATTTATTATGAGTGTTTACTGTGTACTAATGGAATGGTCAAATATGGCTTTTAAACACTGTAAACAATGTCCTTTAGAATCTACAGTAACTTACCGGAAGCAGTTTGTCAGTAACTTACTGTAAATCAATTACCGCAAAAATACAGTATTTTTTATACAGTATATTACATTTACAGCACCGTTTATATTGCTGTATATGTATGTACAGAGTTTTATGTATATCTTTACTGTAATGAAATGAAAAACCTTAAATACAGTAACATACTGCATAATTGTCCCACAGTAATATACAGTTACTTTGTAATACAATACTTTGTAATTTACAAAAATCATTAACAGTTTAGGGTAACCCAAACCTCCACCCCGAAACCTAGCTTTACATTACACTGCCCTCATCTTCAAGAACAACAAGCAATTACAGTAAATACACAGCCATTTACAGTAGTCATTTAATGTCAGTGCATACAGTAGTAGTTAAGTGACCAGAAAAGGAATTGTGGACCTCATTACAGGCTGACTTGAAAGCTGGGAAAGTTCTGTGCAGATTATGCTGTAGCTGTTTGTTCTGCGTTCAGCATAACATCGCTTTCCATCATTTTGAGCTCTGCGTCAATGCCTCTCTGCAGCAGCAGTCAATCAAAGGCTTCTGAAGCCTGTCTGCAACTCTTAGTCTCTGTTTAAATAAAATACTCTTTCCTCCCACTGTCTCTGTCTAGTTCCAGTACAGTGCTACTGAGTTCATGCTCGCCGCCTCCTCTGAGCGCCACTTTAATGATGCGAAAGCTCAAAGTTCCCGGCGCTGGGGATGTGGAGCAGTGGTGATCATGCCACACAGATTAAATGTCACGCTGAGTTTCAGTCGTGAGGGGGGACGCGCCTGTGCATGTGAGGGTCATCATAAGAGCAGCGCTCCTAGTGGTGGTACTTGGCAACTGAAGGGAGGTGATGTGCAGAATTTAGATTTTCTGCTTCAACAGTTTTTTTTTGCCTCACAAAAGTGTTGCTGGAGCTTTGTTTGATCTCATTCAGGGCTGCGCAACACAATGTTTCAGCATCAATGTGTGAATCTGCAATAGTCACACCTGCAATATTGAGTAGGGATTATAGTTGATCAGGAACCATGGGATCAAAGCAGAGTACAGCCATAAAGGAGTGTTTAGTTTAGCGTTTGCATGTGTTTTTAAGGCCTGTGACTGTGTGAGTTTAAAGCATTTGGGCACTATATATTGTGCTATTTGTAATGTTAAAGTTTACCCCCTTTTTAAGGTTTAATATTAATGTTTCACAGAAACAGACCAAGCAGAGATTACAAAATCATTTGTGTCTTTGTATAGTTTTACAGCCAACTGTGTGCTAGTTTACTGCATTAAGTTTGACTGAGGCACCGGATGCGCCACTCAGAGCCACGACACGGCACACAAGACACGCACATTCGCATGTTATTTAAAATTAAAACTATTTAGATGGAGCTCTGTGGTGCAGCAGAAATATTAAGTGCCCTGGGTCGTGGCTGGGCACCGCGGACAGCCGCCAAATTGAAACGCCTATTGTGTGTACCCAGCATAACGAATTTGCATGCAGGTTTTACACCAGAAGCACCGCAGCGCCATGCACTTTAGAACTCTAAACATAGGTTTCTATCAGGGTACACACAATGGGACTTCAAGTCGGGGGCTGTCCGAGTATAAATTTCAATGGCTGACGCTGCTATGACGATCATGTTAGCCCCAACTTCAGACACGCCTTCAGTCAAGCGTTGACGCTAAGGCCCCGTGTGAATGGGGCGTGAGGCATTCCCAATCCAGCTGAGAGACATAGTTCCACCAGTGTGTCCTGGGTCTTCCCCGAGGCTTCCTTCCGGTGGGACATGCCTGGAACACCTCCCTAGGTAGGTGTCCAGGAAGCATCTGAAACTGATGCCCGAGCCACCTCAGCTGGATTCTCTCGATGTGGAGGAGCAGTGGCTCTACTCCAAGCTCCTCCAGGGTGTCAGACCCTAATCACCCTATCTATAAGGATGCACCCTGCCACCCTGCGAAAGAAACTCATTTTTGCCGCTAACTGTATATCCAAGATCTTGTCCTTTTAGTCATAACCCAAAGCTTATGACCATAGGTGAGAGTTGAAACGTAGATTGATGGTAAATTGAGAGCTTTGCCTTTCGGCTCAGCTCCTTCTTTATCACAACAGACTGAGCACATTAATGCTGTCGCTGCACCAATCTGCCTGTCAATCTCACGTTCCATCCCCCTCACTCATGAACAAAACCCCAAGATACCTCCACCTAAGGACTCTCCTCCTATAATCATATTTATATAAACACTACAAATGAAGAGGACTCTCCTCCTGAATCCCTGGGTATGAATGCAGACACAGTGGATAGCAGTGCAGCAGGTCTCTTGCCCTATCTATTCCAACCATTAGCCATGCCGGTAATCTGAAAGATTTTAAACAAAGATGAACATATCAGCATGGATAGGTGATGTGTCTGAATGGTAACAAACTCAACTGATGAAAGACAAAGTTCGCCATTCTCCAATTCTAGTATAGCTCTCCCGACAAAAACACTTGGTACACACAAAAAGGTTGGCTGTTTTGGTGGCCCTGACAGCATCGCGGGGAAAACCATAGCTTGGCAGGTTTGTCCATATTGTTATATCATCAGAACGTAAGTGCTGTCATGAATAATTAAGATCCAGGGTCTTCTCATAGGATAAGAAAACTATTAATAAAGTCTATGAATAATAATAATAATAATAATAATAAACCAACGCTTCATCACTTGACTGGCAGATCGCTACATCACCGGTTTTGATTCTGCCCCAATAATGATTTTAGTGAAGGTGAAATTAGCTGACAAAAGTTTAGAATTTAGTTTTCCCCACAATTAATGCAATCAGATGCTAATGTTGTCTAAATTGATACTCAACAAAATCTGTTAAAATTCTAAAAAAAAAAGTACTTGAGGGTGTCTTGAACATTTAACGGCGGTTCAACCCAAAACTATGCTGCTAAAAATGTTATCAACATCAAAACCTGTCCTGCACATTTCAATCCATCCTGTGCATGTCATTATGCACATTCAAGCAGCTGCCAGTCGACTGTAAACATCCAACAAACGTGTTTCAAGATTTAATCAGGACCTTGAATTATTGAATTAATTTTTGACTCATTCATTATCACAGCAAGTCAAAATACTCGGCTGAAGAGTACAACTGCTTAACTCCTGTAAAAGCATTTACAGAAACAACTCACTTGCATGATGCAGAGCAAAAATAAAGACTCTCAGAGCTTTAGTCATACGCTGCTGCTAATATAAGAGACGCATATTTACTTTTCATACCAGCGAAGCTCAATTACTTCTGTGATATGTAATACATTACATTTACTACACATTCAACATGTAATAACTGCAAATGCTTTCATTATGCAAAGGACCATGAATCACTTGCACAAAAAACTCACATTTTTAAAATAATTTTTATGTGATTCTTTAATCGTTCTGTTGGATATAACTTGCAATTTACTTTGGTCAGAGTATTAATATAGTATTTGTACACTGTTAAAAATCAGTAAATCAGCACGTTTACATTTTGTGATTCATGCTTTTTTTTATTTTTCCCCATTTATTTATGCTTTTCAATAATATTATGGGATGTTAATCTTTTTTTTCCAACAACTTAAACACTTGAAATGTTAAAAAAAGTGTATTTTATTAACAATTTTAATAGTTTAAAGTGACATATTTTGTGTGGGTTGGTGTTGTTTTTTACATACAAAAACATTGCAATAATCTGCCTGTACATCTACTGTTATTTTATAGCCCTATGTCCTAATGCATATTATTTTGCATACATTTTCAAGCTACTAAATGTCAATAAAAGACACTGTGTTAAATTTGTAGAGTTAATTTTTCAACATAATACATTTCAACAGAGTAGAATGCAATTCACAATCATAAATTAATAGCTTTTTTTTTTTTTACAGTGTAGACTGGTGCTTGGAGTAGTAGAATAACTCATGCATTTGCAAAGTTACTAATTGTCAGGTGTTTGTTGTGGAAGCATCAAATAGCGTTGGCAGAAATCAAGCTGACAATCTAATAATAGTGACTATTGCAAAGTCAACCCAGGCTCATTCTGATTACTTACCCCTTTACGCATTTCTGGGGAGCGCCAAATTACGTCCCAGGAGCTACTTTTTTTTGGAGTTTTTGTTTTCGAGAATCCACCAGAGGCTGCTGTGTATGCTTTTTAAGATCTCATATTTCTCTCGCGAGTGCCATTCACACCTGCTCTTCTCATATAAATTGACCAGAGGCCGCTGTCGACTAACTAACTAGGCTATAAGTATTTAGTTAT
>NC_141032.1:44530000-44567500 GCF_052040795.2 Danio rerio | reverse complement strand
ATTACAATTTTCAAGGGTGTTTTGAAACAACTATGTTCAGTTCACTTAGATTTGATTTAAGCAACTAATTTGTACATTTGTACAAGTAATCGTTTCTACAATGGATTGAGCATAAAACAATTAAGTTGTGTTAAGATTTGTGAGGTTTCAGCTCATTTTAAATAAGTAGTTTGTGCAAGCAGTCAAACAAGTGTAAATAAACCGGCTATTACTTATCAAATGCAGTAAACATCTAATTTCAGTCGAGAACAAGTGTCACACGTGAAGTCTTTACCTGAACACTGGGCAGACTGAACTGACTGATGGTCGCGGGCTCGGCGGCGGCGGCGCGCATCACAGGCACGAACGGATCGCAGGACATCTGCCATCCCGAGACCGCCTGGATCACCGGTGGAGGGCGAGAGGAGATGAGCACCGGAGGAGCAGAACCCACCCTGCACAGCCCGGTGGTGGTCGGGACCATCCAGAGCCACGGAGGAGCTTCGGCGCTCACGTGCCACAGCTGAGGCTGAGCTTTAACGCGCTGGACCGGGATCATTCCTGCTGCATCCTATATACAGCCAAAGATGAAGATGACTGAGGAAGATGTCCGTGCTGTGGACACTGAAAAAGATGGACCCATTTATTAGCACTTTTTTAGGAAACTTAATAATATTTTATTATGAAGTCCGTTTTGTGCGCAAATGTCATGATTATGAATTCACTGTATATAAATTACACTCAAACGTCTTCATAAGAGTCTGTACAGATAATAATGCTTTAAATGTGCTGAATCTCATTATGGCCAGCTGATATAAGAATCAAATTTGAATTGAAGATAATAAACAGGCTCCCCTCCCAAATTCTGCAGCATCCGCATGGACTTAAACAGGTGGACACAAGACATTATCAAGATTTACTATGCAGCTAAAATGAAAAAGTTATGATTCGTTCACTAAAATAAAGCATAACAAGGCTGTTTTGTAATACTGCACTGTCTAAAACTCCACGAAAGTTAATGCATATTTTAGCAAAGCAACTATACGTTGTTTTAACTGCACAACCCGACTTCCAACATCACCACATTGCTTGTTTTATTCGCGTATTTTCTTAATAAACGATCCTAAATGTCTCCAAACAATTCAGTAATAAAAAAGCGCACTGAAAAAAAAATGCAGAACACAATATTTAACAGGTGGACTCAAGACACCCTTAGGAGATTTTCTGTAGAGCTTAAACATAAAGTTATTCTGGCGTAATTCAGACAGACTAAACATGCGAACTCACCTATGAGGTGTTAAATAAATCCCCTCAGTTCACCATAATTTGAAAACCAGTTGGCGTTTCGCTGGAAATAAATATGTCACACAAAGTATATACGGATAAATTCGGAATGAAACCGTAGCCGCAGACATAGACTAAAGAATATCCTGTAAAAAAGGAGCCCAAAGTGTCCAAAAGCGCGGTAAATACCGGGATCTCCGAGTGTGTGCGTTCACGCGCCGCGGATCGAGCTCTCCATGTGCACGATCACACCGGCGGGCTGCTCCGTGGGAATCTCGTGGAAATCTGTTCACTGTCAAGCCGATGATTCTCCAGCCTCCCGCAGTGGTGCCTCACAAAGCATCTCAGAATCATCCCTCATCTCATCATAATCCTCACGTGCACGCGTAGAGAACTTGCTCGTATGTTATGTAAAGAATCCTCGATGCTGAATAGATACGACTGTGTTTCTGCTCAGAGGAAAGTCCTGGCAGTCCAGAGCGGTGCTTTTGCTTTCTGCGCGGATCTGATGGCGCCGTGCGCAGCTCAACACAGTGCGTCAGTACGCGCAAAGACGCACAACTCGCTCTCAGATGATCTGGGAGGATTAGTTCATTGTGACAGCTGATTTAATCTGTTAGCCTCATCAATATTAACCTATTAAAACCTATATAGCAGTTTATAATAGTATGCTTTGGTGCCTATAAGCTTAAAGGTACAACAAAAATGAAAAATGTTTTACTCATCATTAACTCATTGTTTATAAGATGCTGAACAGCATAGGAAATATTTAGAAACTCGTTGAAACTTGTAACCATTGATTTCCATGGTGTTTATTGACTTCCATAGTATTTATAATATTTAAAAAAATTTAATATATCTACATGGACACTGAAGGCAATCAGAAAAAAAATCCTTAAACTATAAATACACTCAAAAAAATTAAGACTTTTGCTGCTTGTTCAAACTACTTATTTAAAATGAGTTGTCAGGACATGCAAAGATGCACAACACTGTCACGGTTTATGGATCTGTGTGTTCCTCCTGTATGTTTGTTATGCCTTGTGTGTTGTCATGTGTGAGGGTGTGTGTTTGTTTACCTTTTGTGTTGACAACATGCTATAGGATTAGCTGATGTCATCAGCTGACTTAATCAACTTCCAGCTGGTCCTTATTTGGCTGGCTATATATTTCCTCATGTGGTGTGTTCTGGTTATCAGTCCGTTGTTTGTCTTTGTTTCCGTCTGTTGTTTTCCAGAATCCTTCGTTGTCCATTGATGTCTTCATTGTGACCTGTGGCTCTCTTGTTTTGAACTTTCTTGTCTCCAGTTCACTCCAGTGGTATCCTTTGTTTAATTTTTCCTTGTATTAAACACTTGCAATTGGATCCTTTTCTTCTAATGTTGTGACAAACTCGCACTCTGATGATCTGGAAGGATTATTACATTGTGATCGCTGATTTAATCTGTTAACCCCATCAATATTAACCTATATGGAGTTTAAAATTGTATGTTTTTGGTGCATTTTTAAAGCTTAAAGGGATCGGTCACCCAAAAAAAAGCATGTAAAAAAATTTAATGAAAGAAGATATTTAGAAAAGTGTTGGAAACTTCTAAACATTAACTTCTAAAGTATTTATTTTTTAATCTACTTTGGAAGTCGATGGTTACCGGTTTTCAGTATTCTTCAAAATATATTTTGTGTCCAACAGAATAAAGAAACTCATAAAGGTTTTGGTGGTGTCACGGTGGCGCAGTGGGTAGCATGATCACCTCACAGGATGAAGGTTGCTGGGTTTCCTCTGGGTACTCCAGTTTTTCCCACAGTCCATAGACATGTGGTATAGTTGAATCGAGTAAGCTAAATTGCCTGTTGAAATGTACTTATGTATCAGAGGTCACGACAGTGGAATGAACCGCCAATTACTCTGGCAAATGTTTTATGCAGCAAGTGCCCTTCAAGACACAACCCAGGAAAAATAATCACACCCTTTTATTCACACACACTCATACATTATGGCCATTTTTTTGTTGACCCAATTTGCCCATGGAACATGTCTTTGGACTGCGGGGGAAACCAGAGCACCTGGAGGAAACCCATACGAACACTGAGCAAACTTCGCACAGAAATGCAACTACCCAGCCAGGACTTGAACCAGCAACCTTCTTGCTAACCACTGAGCCACTTTAATTAGTTATAAAAGCTTAGATTTGTCAGTTTCAATTGGTTAGTGCTTTATTGTTTGTTTGTTTTTGTTTAGGGTTTTTGTTGAATTTAAGATGAGAGAAAACTTACATTCATAACAACAACACAATTCTTGCGTTTTTCGAGATAGATTAATTGTGTTATGTTCAATCCACTTAAATTTGTAAAAAAAAGAAAAAAAAGATCCATTTAACTTAATTGATTTGTGTTGGGACAGCATGAAGGAATTATTTTTTACAGTGTACACTTGTATTACATTTTCATCTTAGACCTACAGTATTCTTTAGTTGTACTAACACAGGTAAAAGATGAGTTTTCACTTGCCAAAGATTGTGATCTGCTCTAAAGTGACTGAAATCCTACTACAGCCGGTTGTCCGGATAAAGGCCACAGGAGACGCTTTCAGCCAAAGCAAGAAAAGCTATTGTTCCAGATCTGTGATTTCTAGAATATTACATCTCTACAATGTCACAACCTCAGTGGACAATCAGCTGAAATCCCACAGTGACCAAGGCCAAAAAAAAAAAAAAAAGGTTTGGACTTCGCTTTGCTGAGGAGCCTGTTGTGTGGACTGAGAGCTGGTATACAGTAGAGCTGCACAATTAATCGAAAAAAGACCTCTTAGACGATCTTAATCCAGCATTTCTATGATTCTGCCAATCATATTTTCAAGTTCAGGAGAGAAGAAAAGGCAGCTGCTCGAGTCTTTTCATTGTTTCTCACACGTTGCTCAACGACATGGACACCTCCAAATGATGTTAAAAGAGTCACATACTGTAATTATAAGGTATAATTCACCTAAAAATGTCATTTTTGTCTTCATATAATGATGTAATCACGGCCGGGAAGTCACACGTGACGTGAGCTGCTGACTTTGCAGGCGCGCGCCCTGCTTAATGATAGACGTGCGCATCTACTTTAGTGAACAGAACCTGCTTATGCTGTGAGTAACAGTGAATAAAGTTGTAAATAATATTCAGTTTGTGGCAGTAAGTGATCGTTTGAGAGCCACGCGCGAAGTATAAACAGCACTTAGCAGTGAAATTGAAACCAAAAGCGTGTACATCATTTAAATAAGCATATCTCATTTTAGAGTTATGACTGCGACAAGCATTTGATCTGTTTTTCTTTCATAGCGAACCCACAGTTGTGCTTGAAAATAAATGTTTACAATGTCAGTATAGCTACTCTAGCCTATATAATGTTGATTTTACCAGTGAATTAAATGGTCTAATAATGTTCTCAATGACAGATTGCAAGCATAGGCCTATATCGCAAACATAATTCAACATCAGAATTATTATAAGTAGAATTATTTATAGAAACCATTAGAACTACACATAATATTAATATTGTTGTTTTACCGTATGTTTGAGGAAAAAAACAATAATCTCATATTAGGCTTTATTTTACATTTATAGAATCGTGAGAGAATCGTGATCTTTATTTTAAGCAAAAAAAAAAAAAAAATTGCGATTCTCATTTTAGCGAGAATCGTGCAGCTCTAGTATACAGTTTACTTTAGTGAAAAAGGCAAAAATCCAGATGCAAACTTCTGAAATCGTAAAACTCTCCTATTTATTTTAGACTGCTGTCTCCTGAAAAAAATGAATCATTACTGCAGAAAAACCAGATGAAATATTTTGGGGAGCCTTGGAATATTTCCTTGGTCAATGGGGGGCCTTGGAGCCAAAGCGCTTTTCTTTTCTTTCTTTTTCTCCCATATCAGTAAATCTTTTATGGTCACTGAAGTATAAGTCATTGTTTTTTTATAAGACCACCAGGGGGATGCTTGAACAGCCCTATAGAGGGAAATTGAGGTTATTCAAAGTGATTTTTTTTTCCTTCTCCATCTTCAACTAGTAAGTGGACTCCTGAATGTCACAAAAAATGTTGTATGTGAACAAAAATGAAACTATAACTGGCTTTGACATTCCAGCCTGGGTTTGGAGATTGAAGGATCTTGAAAGTGTGAAATGATGTAGTGGCTAAAAGGTTGCAGGTTTGTTTCCCCTGGGTACAATTAATGAACTGTTAGCAGTGCATATTTGATCTACCTAAGCCAGCACATTTAATATATATATATATATATATATATATATATATATATATATATATATATATATATGTATGTATATGTATATATATATATATATATATATATATATATATATATATATATATATATATATATATATATATATATATATATATATATATATATATATTATTGAAACAATATCTTATGTATCAAAATTTCAGCCCTACAACATCCACTTGAAATTTTACTCTGATATCTGATTTAGTCTATGGTCCACAGATGATACGTCAGGACTTGCTAACCTCTTAACCTTCATAAATTGCAGACAGCTCCATTTTGTTGTTATTCATAATTCTCTGCATGCTAAAAAATAACACTCATACATAATTAGAACAAGTTGTGTATCATTGTTAAGCTATTTAAGACTGAAACTTCAATATTTCATTCATTCATTCATTTATTTTTTTCAGCATAGTCCCTTTATTCATGGGGGGTTACCACAGCGGAATGAACCGCCAACTTATCCAGCATATGTTTTATGCAGCGGATGCCCTTCCAGCTGCAACCCAGTACTGGGAAACATCTATAAACACTCATTTACACACATATACTATGGCCAATTTAGTTTATTCAATTGACCTATAGTGTCTTTAAACTGTGGGGAAAACCAGCACCAACATGGGGAGAACATGCAAACTCCACACAGAAACGCCAACCGACCCAGCCGAGAGTTGAACCCATGACCTTCTTGCTGTGAGGCAACAGTGCTAACCACCGAGCCACTGTGCTGCCACTTAAACACGTGACAATTGTTTTTGGATCCATTTTCCAAAATATGTTAGGAGTGCGAATAACAGGGTTCTTCTTGATATCTTAAATTAATTAAATTACAATAAAATTGTCATTTAGAGAATTGTATTTTTATATGTGTATTTATTAAGTAATTATTATTAATTTTAAAAAATATAAAGTTAATCAGAAATGTGCACATTTATTTTTTAGACAATTCACCAATGTTTTGACCACATAGATGTTAAAAAAAAAAAAAAAAAAAAAAAAAAAAAATATATATATATATATATATATATATATATATATATATATATATATATATATATATATATATATATATATATATACACATATTTAAATAACCTTGATTTAGTTAACAAATTTAGTACAAATTATAAAAAATGTAATGATTCACAAACACCTTATACGAACTGCACTGTAAGAATAATATGAGAAAAAGCCGTCACAACAAAAGCTTTTATGTTACTTCAACCATTTATAAGTTACATAAAATTTAACTTATAATTTATAATGAATACATTGATTCATTCAATCATTTTCTTTTTGGCTCAGTCCCTTTATTAATCCGGGGTCGCCACAGCGGAATGAACCGCCAACTTATCCAGCACATGTTTTACACAGCGGATGCCCTTACAGCTGCAACCCATCACTGAGAAACACCCAGACACTCTCATTCACACTCATACACTAAGGTCAATTTTAGCTTACCCAATTCACCTGTATATCGCATGTCTTTGGACATGTGGGGGAAACCGGAGCACCCGGTGGAAACCCAGGCGAACGCGGGGAGAACATGCAAACTCCACACAGAAACGGCAACTAACCCTGCTGAAACTCGAACCAGCGACCTTCTTGTTGTGAGACAACAGCACTACCTGCGCCACCGCGTCACCCATGATAAATACAATAAAATATAATTAATATCTTATAATAGGCAAGGCAAGTTCATTTTTAGCACATTTCATAAACAATGATAATTCAAAGTGCTTTACATAAACATGAATAAAAGAGAGAAGTATTAGAAAATGAATAGTAGTTGCTGAAGGGGGATTCACCCTGCTTTGACTGAACTCTTGGAATTTCTAATTTACTTGATCTTATTGATCTGAGTGATCTGTTAGGTTATTCAGTATAAGCATGTCTGTAATGTATTGATGTCCTAGGCCATTTACTGATTTATAGACAAATAATAATACTTTAAAGTCTTTTCTGAATGTAACATGGGAGCCAGTGTAAGCACCTGAGGACAGGTGTGATGTGCTCTGATTTCCTGGTTTCTTGTTTTCTAATGAACACATTCTAAGATTTACTTAACAGTTTGACTGATATAAATTGAGATTACTAGAAAAGATAATTTGATTGAGCTGAATATTTTTTTAAAAAGTAATTGCAAATATCCTTCAATTTATCAATGCAATATCAGTATCATTTACCAAATGTCCAGTTCTACATAGGGTTATTTGTAAATAATTAATATTATAAGGTGATACCACTCAGTCCAAATCAATTTCAAACTAGAGTACGATCTTCAGTTTTTTCAAGAGATTCTTAACAATCTGATTTTAAATTGAGAGAACCCCTAGGCCACAGCTTCTAAATATTCAGATTTCCAGAGCTGTTTGGTCTCCAACCGCAGGCCAGTTCTGTTTCACATCCTTTTAAAAATGGATCTGCTCTTGTAATTAGGGACTGTTGCCCCTTTTTCATTCGTCCTCCTAGATTGGCTGAATCCCCGCGGCGGTCCCTGCCACAGAATATGGCTTTGCCAGTGCTGTGGCGATAGAGATTATTTGACTGGGGCTGTTCTGTTGTGATATTCCAGTTTTGGGGTCTGCCTTAGGAGTTGTTTGGATCATCCGCTGCTGTTTCTCTGAAGGGAAAATCTGGATGCAGAAATGAAATTCTCCGACCATTTCTGATTGGTTAAAACCTTACCCTCAATCACACAGTGTGTCTAATGCCTGAGGCCGGTCTTAGATTGTGCGAGCATGAGGAAAACATGTCTGAATGTTTTTTAGAATATTGAGGAGAGAAGTTGCCATCACCTTGGCTTACTGAAACAAAAATATTAATTAGATTTACTACCTTTTTAATGGCAAGTGGTTGCAAACTATTTATATGGGCTGAATTTAAACAAACAAACGATAAATTTCACTAGTTTGATTAAAATCAGCCCATATACATTATTTGCAACCACTTACCTTAAAAATAGTAAATACAATTAATATTTTTATTATTTATATTATTTATTATTATATTTAATCTCTGGTGTCCCCAGAATGTGTTTTAGCTCTAAATATATTATATGGATGATTTATTTTAACTTACCAAATTTGTTGCAAATTAGTATAAGCAAAAATCCTACTTGTAAAAAACTTTGGGATGTAAAAATAAGAAATAACCTGACTGTTTTGAGGATAGCATACGTGGGGCAACGGAAATCCCAACATTTTTATATTTACTTGAATGTGTTTTCATGCCTTAATAAAATGATAGCACAGAACAGAATCATATTTAAGAGCAAGGGGGTTTGGCGAT
The DNA here is from genome assembly GCF_052040795.2 of Danio rerio. Taxonomy (NCBI): domain Eukaryota; kingdom Metazoa; phylum Chordata; class Actinopteri; order Cypriniformes; family Danionidae; genus Danio; species Danio rerio. The sequence goes on along the minus strand of NC_141032.1, from coordinate 44,558,661 downwards.
ATGGGCTGTGAATAGGGAGAATTGGCTCTTTAATGTTTCCTGCCAACCTTCATAGAAAGATTAAATGCAGGAAAATACAGGAAAATACCTTTAGGGGGTGATAGCGGGATAGAATCATAAAATACTGTAGAATCCTGGGAAATATGGGAGGGATGACAGGTATTTTAAAAATATACTTTTTGAGTGTGTGTCCCTTTAAATCCAAATGAGATGCTGCTTTCTAGAAGAGGGCGGAGCCTTTGCAATATTTTGACACTCCAGAAACCCTATAGATCCTTTATTATAACATCACATTTTTTTCTTGATTAAATGTGAGCAAAAACACACTTTTTGAGTGTGTGTCTCTTTAAATGCAAATGAGCTGCTGCTTTCTAGAAATGGGCGGAGCCTTTACAATATTTTGACACTCCAGAAACCCTATTGATAATTTATTAACATATTAAATTTATCTCTATTGAGTGTGAGCAAAAACACACTTTTTGAGTGTTTGTCCCTTTAAATTCAAATGAGCTGCTGCTTTTTCAGAATGGGACAGAGCCTTTACATTATTCCAACTCTCCAGAAACTCTATTGATAATTTTTTATAACATGTCAAATCTTTCGCAGTTTGAGTGTGAGCAAAAATAAATTTTTTGAGTGCGTTTCCCTTTAAATGCTAATGAGCTGCTACTTACCAGATGAGGGTAGAGCCTTTACAATATTTTGACATTCCATAAACCCAATAGATGCTTTATTGTAACATTCCATTTTTTTCTAGGTTGAGTGTGAGCAAAAACAAGCTTTTTGAGTGTGTCCCTTTAAATGCAAATGAGCTGCTGCTTTCCAGAATAGGACAGAGCCTTGACAGTATTACGACTCTCAAGAAACCCTATTGAACATTTAATATAACTTACCAAATTTTTCTCGATTTGAATGTGAGCAAAATACACTGTTTAAGTGTCCGTCCCTTTAAACGCAAATGAGTCGCTGTTTTTCAGAGGAGGGGTGGAGCCTTTATACTATTTTAACACTCCAGAAACCCTATAGATAGTTTATTATAACATGTCAAATGTGTCTCTATTGAGTGTGAGCAAAAACACACTTTTTGAGTGTGTGTCTCTTTAAATGCAAATGAGCTGCTGCTTTCCAAAGGAGAGGTAGAGCCTTTACATTATTCCAACTCTCCAGAAACCCTATTGATCATTTATTATAACATTTGAAATTTGTCTCGATTGAGTGTGAGCAGATACAAGCTTTTTTTAGTGTGTGTCCCTTTAAATACAAATGATCTGCTGCTTTCCAGAAGAGGGCGGAGCCTTTACGCTATTTCAACACTCCAGAAGCCAGATAATTTTTCATAACTTTCCAAACTGTTCTCAGTTTAAGTGTGAGCAAATATACACTTTTTTGAGTGTGTGTCCCTTTAAATGCAAATGAGCTGCTGTTCTCCAGAGGAGGGGTGGAGCCTTTGCATGATTTCAACTCTCCAGAAGCCCTATAGATAATTTACTTTAACATTTCAAATTTGTCTCGATTGAGTGTGAGCAAATACAAGCTTTTTTAGTGTATTTCCTTTTAAATGCAAATGAGCTACAGCTTTCCAGAAGAGGGCAGAGCCTTTACAATATTTCAACACTCCAGAAACCAGATCATTTTTCATAACTTTCCAAACTGTTCTCAGTTTGAATGTGAGCAAATATACTCGTTTTGAATGTGTGTCCCTTTAAAAAAACAAATGAGCTGTTGTTTCCAGAAGAAGGGCAGAGCCTTTACGCTATTTCAACTCTCCAGAAAATCTATAGGCAATTTATTATACATTTCCAAATTTTATCTAGATTGAGTGTGAGCAAATACACACTTTTTTAGTGTAAGTCTCTTTAAATGCAAATGAGCTTTTTTTTTTTGCTATTTCGGCACTCCAGAAACCCTGTAGATAATTTATTATGACACGCTTTTTGAGTGTGTATCACCTTAAATGCAAATGAGCTGCTGCTTTTCAGAAGAGGAGCGGGGCCTTCACATGCTATTTCGACACCTCAGAAACAAAAACATAAGAATGTCACGCAGCCAAAATGTCAGACTGGACCAGTATGGGGATTAAAGTCAACAACAACAAACACAACAAACAAGAGTGAACATCAAATTCAGACAATGACGAAGAACAGGCTACAACTTCTAGACTGAACCAGGATGTTAGGTTAGTACATATATTTGTATAGCTAATGTAAAGCTAATTAAACTCACTGACTAGCATGATAGCGAACTGCACTTTACGAATGTGCTGACATAGGCATATAAACATAATCAGTACAATTGTATTATATTTTGTATTATATTTTGCATACAAATTGACGTCAAAGTTCCTCCACTCTATTAAACTTATACTCATCGACTAGCATGTTAGCTAACTGCACTTTACCAATGAGCTGACCTAGACAAATAAACTTGGCATAATTAGTACAACTGTCTGTTATTGTCTTAACAGAAAATGTGTTATAAAATTACAGTTCGTAATTAATGTCTTTATAAATTATGAAAAAAAAATGATAAAAAAGCTGGGGTCATAACCTTTTTTAGCTACATTTATTAATCATAGAGTTTATTATATGCTAATCTTAAGAAGCACATTCAGAAAGGACATATTCGCAAAATATGAAGTGACTTGTTTAGTAGTTTTTCATGCTTACAGAAAAAGTCTTAACAAAACAAAGCTCTCCTTTTAACCTTTTCTGGGTTGGTAAATGCACCAGGGGCTTTACAGTAGAAGTGAAACTCTGGAAAATATATGTTATGTCCTCTTTAAGCAACAGCAGTGAGTGATAACAAAATTAATGCTGTTTGGCAGAATGGCGTTCATTACTATTTTAACGGTATCGAGAGACTCAATGCGGAGTAAATTGTGTCTTACCCAGAGGAAGTGGCCTGGCGAGGGCCTATGCAACCGTTGAAGCATATTGCCTTGACATTGAAAGGCTTTGGGCGATTTGTTTCAGAGCAAACATGAATGTGAAATGCACCTCACAGCTGGACGCGTGGTAATGCTAAGACAGAACACATGGTGAGGTTAATTACAGGGTCAAGCTGGTGTATTTATTGACTGGGCCGGGCACAGTTACATACTCTTGTATGATTTAAGATTTATGTTTTATATGCACAGTAGAACCTAATCACACGTGTGTTTAGCGCATATATTAACAAAATGAGGACTTGCTGCTGAGTGCACAGTGAGTGGTTTATACATTAGGGTCAATAACAATTGGAAGTGGTGGAAATGTTGTTTTCAAGTCAGATTTTTTTCTTCACTTTTCCAGGTATGTTCTTAAATTTTCTAAATTGTAAGTATAATATTCAATTCAAGTTTATTTGATCAGAATTTTTCATACTAATTATAATTCCAAAGCAGCTCCACAGAAACCTTTAGTGAAGTTTATTCATAAACTAATTTTGAGAGGATCCTGTGCTTATGATTGACCACAGCTGGTCCTGCATTAGCAATGCAGGATTCACCAATCAGACGATTCCTAACTCGCTATAAAAAATCAGAGTTTCTTACCTTGGTTATCTTCATCTTGAAGAGTCCCTCTTCCACCCCTACTCCTCCCTCCATTCCTTAACTACATGCTATAAAAACTATTCATGGAAATACTTAAATCACAGACAAATCCAAATGCCCAACGCAAGTGAGCTACGTTCCAGACCCGTTCAGCTCGATGACGTATAATGTCTCCGACACTGTCTGTAGTTCCATTTAGCAACTTGATAGCAAACGACTTTTCAAAGTAGTAACTGATTTAAAAAATCAAAAGTGTGATGTTGTAACTGATGTGTTTTATGTCGTAGAATGAAACGTGAAAGTATCTTAAGTTTCTGTTAGCCACAAACTTTATTTATTTTTCTTAAATTTTCTAAATTGTAAGTGGAATATGCAATTCAAGTTTATTTGATCAGAATTTTTCATACTAATTATCATTCCAAAGCAGCTCTACAGAAACCTTTAGTGAAGTTTATTCATAAACTAATTTTCAGAGGATCCTGTGCTTATGATTGACCACAGCTGGTCCTGCATTAGCAATGCAGGATTCACCAATCAGACGATTCCTAACTCGCTATAAATAATCAGTGTTTCTTACCTTGGTTATCTTCATCTTGAAGAATCCCTCTTCCACCCCTTGTCCTCCCTCCATTCCTTGACAGGGCAGCATGGCAGCCCAGTGGTTAGCACTATTGCCTCACAGCAAGAACGTCATTGGTTTTAAAGGTCCATGCACACCGAGTGTTTTTTTGCTCGCGTTTTCCGTCAACGTTTAATGCCTCGTGACAATATAAAGGGCGTCAATGTGATCGTGCACACCAACGCGCAAAACGCCAGACGCAAAAGCATAATTTAAAAAAAAAAAAGCCTCATGCTTGATTTTTTATTTGCACACCACATTAAAACCTTCTCCACTAATCAGGTTGGCTTTTTTGTTCATGTGCATGGAGCTACTAAAGGGACAGTAAACAGCACTTGGAGGCGCTCAAGCGCAAAACTGTCATTCAAACCCAAGCGATTCAAACACGATCGCATTGAAAACTGTCAATGCAAGCGCACATTGTAGAAGATGCCCAGAGGTGATATGAACGTGGAGCTGCTTATTGCACTGGTGAACAATAATAATTTTTTCATCGCTAGAGCTGAAGCTGCTACTTTCACCATCTATGTACTATTATTAACACCAAGCATGTGAACTTCCTCTCTTCCTCTTCTTCTGTGTTACAAGCGGATGTCGGAAGCCTAAACTTATGTAGCGCCATCTAATGTCAAGGAGTGATTTTGCATACTCTTTTGCTTGACGCCAGTGAAAAGCGCTTGGGTTTGAATGCGGAAAAATGTCTCGTAAAACGCTGATGATAAACGCAAACGAAAAGCGTCCCAGTGTGTAGGGGCCTTAAAACTTACTTGGCCAGTAGATGTTTCTGTGCGAAGTTTACATGTTCTCCCTGTGCTTGGTTTTTTCCCGGGTTCTCTGATTCCCTCCAACAGTTCAAAAACATGTGACATAGGTGAATTGACCACACCAAATTGCCACCATTGATGAGCTCTTAATCAGCTATTCCTAAATGCCATTAGCTATATAATAAGCGGGGGAGTTCTTGAGACCTACCTGAGCTCAAACTCCCCTCTCACCTTACAAACGGGAGGGATCTTATGAGCTCAGGGCTCTCTCCCGGGACACCGTACCAAACACACTTTATTATCAATCATCAGCTAAGTCAGGGGTTCCCAAACTTTTCAGCCCGCGACCCCCAAAATGACAATGCCAGTGACTCGTGACCCCCAATATTCTCTGAGGTGGTGGTTATAAATACAGAAACCTTGTATGCAATGACGCGCACAAACACACCAATTGACCCAAGTCTATTCTTTGTTTTTTTTATGTATGTCAGTGCTGTAAATGGGCTAGAAAGTTTAACCTGGTGTTACAAAATCTGCTGCATCTGACAGTATTGCTGTGTCTTTAGTATAATGTAATTACCAGAGAAGTCGCAATCCAATAGAACTAGTAACTATAAGCTACTATAGTAACTATATAGTTTATAGTAACTATAAACGACTACTTTTTTCTCTTCAGTAGGTTATTGATAAAATACAGTAAGTCTTAAGGTTTAATAAAAATTAATTGATTTTTAAAAATCACCAGGCGACCCCCCTTCATTGTCACGCGACCCCTCGGGGGGTCCCGACCCCCACTTTGGGAACCTCTGAGCTAAGTGATGATCCAGTTCTGTTGGTTTAAATTTCACTGCTAAATACACTGAAGAGCAAATCCATGTATGTGCAGCTCCACAAGTCCCAAACAAAGCAAGTCAGTTGCGACAGCGGCAAGAAACAATCTTCACCAATTGACAAAAATTAAGAAAAAAAAAACCTTGAGAGAAGCCAGAGTCGGTTGGGCACGGCCATTTCTCCTCGGACCTCAGAGGAGAACTGCAGTCTGCAGTCTAGGCACTGGAGGCTGTATAGTTTGGAGTGGACAGTATATAAATATAGCTAACCTGCAGTTATACAGTGTATAGTGTTGTTCCAAAATGGTGATGTCTATGTGTATAATACATCAGTTCAATTAAGTAAAATAAATCTAGGATTTCAGGTATATTTAGATAACAGTAATGCACACTGGGTTTCTTCAAAACAAATTTGGTAAAATAAGGTAACACTCCGAAACTGCACTGCAGGAGGCTGGGTTGTACATGTGTTTGCTTGAGTGTACTTCTAAACACAACAACAATGGCAGCAAATATCTGACAAACAACCTTCTCCAGCAATGAAGCGTCATCCCAGGACATCACATTGCTTAATATTTGCTGTGGACAGAAACTAAATGAAGCAATGTTTAGAACTTTATCAGATGTGGTTGTGCTTTTCAACTGGTAAGTGAAACCCTCCGAGTCTTTCCAGTCTTTTCCGAGTGGTACAGGTGCGGATACATCTGTACCAGCTCTGGTACTCAAACCTCCAGTATATTCATCATGCTATCTTGGTGTTGTTGTGTGGATATTTTTCTCCTGTCTGATTCTGAATTCTGTGAATATAATTCAAGTTCCAGGTCACACCCACCTACTGAATAGTTCTCATGGACCAATGGCAGTTCAAAGGTGTTCAAGACCAAAATTAGCTCCCCAAAAACTTTGAAGTTTCGAACTTTGAAGGACTTTTGACAGGATTTTTTTCAAAATGGCATCATTTCAGTTCATTTTAAAATTTAGTTTGAAGTATACTGGGACTTTTATTATGTCATGGGTTTTTCTTACAGGCATCGGCTGTTCCTATAAATGCCTGGTACCTCTCTCCCTGTTTATTTACATTGGCTCTGATTACACAAAATCCTCCTTTAGAGCTCAGCTGGGATGTTTTCCCTCTGCTCTGTGTTTGCTCAGTCCAGACTCTGGAACAGGAATATTCCCTACATTGGTGCTGTGCTACAAAAATGTTTGTTCTATCCTCAACTGCTGCAGGCGCTGGAAAACTGATGCTCCGCTTCGGCTCTTCAGGAAAGTGTTGATTGTGTAGGAAGGATGCTCTGACCCCAATGATGAGAACATACAGGAATGGATTGGTAGTTTTCCATTTATTCACCTTTTTAATCACGACTCTTTCTTTTTGCAAAATATATGAAGTCAGTATGATTGATTGATTGATTGATTGATTGGCTGGCTGGTAGGTTGACAGACAGACCAACCAATTGATTGACTGACTGACTGACTAATCAACCTACTGGCTGACTGACCTTTTGATTGACTGACTGACTAACTAACCTATTGATTAATTGATTAACCGTTTAATCAATCGTTTGATTGGCTTACCGACTGATTAACTAACCAATTGATTGATTAATTGATTGGTTGGTTGGTGGACAGACCAACCGATGGACTGACTAATTGATTGTTAACTGACTGACTAACCGACCAATTGGTTGATTTACTGATTCGTTGGTTAGTAGGTCTGTCAATTGATTGATCGATTGGTTGGTTGGTTGGTTGACAACCAATCAATTAATTGACTGACTGACTAACCAGTTGATTGGTTAGTTGGTTGACTGACTGACTGACTAACCAATTGATTGGTTCGTTGGTTGACTGACCAACCGATCAATTGACTGACTGACTGACTGACTGACTGACTTACCAATTGATTGGTTAGTTGGTTGGTTGGTTGGTTAAATGACCAACTGACTGACTGACCGATTGATTGTCTGACTGACTGACTGACTGACTGACTGACGGACTGACTGGCCAATCAATTGGTTGGTTGGTTGACCGACCGATTGATTGATTGACTGACTGTCTGACTAATCGATTGTCTGACTAACCGATTGGTTGGTTGGTTGACAGACAGATCAATGCATTAATTGCCTGACTGACCAGTTGATTGGTTAGTTTGTTGGTTGGTTAGTTGGCCGACCGATCAATTGACTGACTGACTGACTGACTAACCAATTGGTTGGTTGGTTGACTGGCCGACCGACTGATTGACTGACAGACTGACAAATCAATTGATCGGTTGGTGGGTTGGCTAACTGACCAACTGACTGGCTGACTGATTGATTGATTGACTGACTGACTTACCAATAAATTGGTTGGTTGGTTGGTTGGTTGACTGGCCGATTGATTTATTGATTGATTGGCTAACTGACCAATTGATTGATTTGTTGGTTGGTTGACCAACTGATTGGTTGATTAATTGACTGACTGACCAATTAATTTGTTGGTTGGTTGTTTGGTTAGTTGGTTGACCAACCGACAGTTCGATTCACTGACTGACCCACCAATTGATTGGTTGGTTGGTTAACTGACCATCGTACTGACTGAGCAATGGATTGATTGACTGACTAACCAATCGATTGATTGATTGATTGATTGATTGTAGCATTAGTAGTGTTGAAAGCAGTTGTGAGGCTAAATATTTTGTTAATTGTGAGATATTTTTTATGGATTCTAAAGAAAAACATTAATATGGAACATAAACTATTTGTAACATTAGTCCATGGTCTGAAATACTTGATTCTGATTGGAATGTTTAATGCACAGGTAGTTCCAGACAGTTTTGATCACAGTTCGAATTAAATGCGCTTCCCTCAATCACTAATAGTAACCAAAGCAACTCAGTGAAAGCTGACAAACATGTGCTTCACCTGGCATCCAATAGAGATCAAGCATTGTGCCAATATGCTAAAAATATGTTAAGATGTAGCTTATACATGCTACTATAAGCTATTAGATATTCCTTTCAATTCACACATATCAAGTGATTTCTTCATTGCGAACAGGTGTGGCAGTAATCAGAGATGGGTGTGGCTAGAGAAATTGAACTCAGGTGTGATAAACAAGAGTTAAGTTATGTTTCACAGAGGGCAAACACTTTTTTCACACAGTACACAGTACACACATGTACTTTTGTATTTTGTTTTCCCTTAATAGTAAAAACCTTTATTTAAAAACTGCATGATGTGTGTTATATTTGACTAATATTTAAATCCCCTGTATATGTATATAATACAACATTTACTTTACTATCTAAACAGTATTTTCTGTTAAATATAATTGTGTTTGGCCTTTAATACATCAATAAGAGTCTCTTCAAGTACCAGAAAATGAGTTTTTCTTTGGACATATTTTTTTCCTCTGTGTGCAAAGTGCAGGTGGTTGAACAGCAGTTCGGTGTGACATGCAGAGAGGATGTGATTCCTTTAGGGAAAACTTCCCTTCTCTTGCTCTACAATGTGACGACGTGTCTGACACCTTCAAACGCCACAGAACGCATGAGCTAAAGTGTCTGTGTGTGCGTTTCACACCAAACGCCAGTGTGAGTTCATTTATCTTTATTTCTTTCTTCAATATATCCTTGTTTATGGACAACAATCTAATGCAAGTTGTTTGTGCCAGTCTGGGTGACTGTTTTGAATTTGCCAAACTTGTAAGAAAACTGTTTATGTTTTGTTATGCATTCATTATCAAGTCTCAGGGGCCACACACTGCAGCTAAAATTGGTTGGAACTTTTTGTCAGTATTTCAACAGTTTCACAAAGTCAAATTTTAGACTTTTTTTTTGGACCATTACGCTTGACTTGATACAAGGTCTTTTTTCAAACGGCCCGGCTGATTCTGTGAAAAATTATTTTACTTTTCCCATCCAAACACATTTTGTAACCCAGGTTCATTCTGATTACATACCCCTATATATATTTCTGGAGAGCAGCAAATACATTCCAGGAGCTATGTTTTTTGCAGTTTTTGTTTTCACAAATCCACCACAGGCCGCTGTGTATGCTTTTCAGATCTTAAATTTCTCTCACAAGTGCCATGCCTGCCTGCTCTTCTTAGGTGTAAAAATACATATTTAATGCTTTGCTTATTCTCCACAAATAAACATGTAGCAAATAATAATAATAATAATAATAATAATGTAGATTAACTTAATGTTATAATGTTGTGAGTTATGATTTAGATTTCAGTGCTCGCGTACCTTCTGGAACATTATATAGCGGTCTAGCTTAGCGGGAGGAAGATTCATTTGAACGGGGCTTCAAATGAATCGACTCTTTTGATCCGAACAAACGAATCGTTCAGCGATGCTATCAACATAAAGTTTGAGCAGGGTAGCAAGATCAAAGTTTAAGACATTAGATTCATTAATATACACGGGGACCTTTCTTTATACAAAATTAAACTTTATTAACTAATCTAACAGAAACTAACACCTAACACAAACACACATTCATACAAGCATAGGGAAGAGTAACAAAAGGTGAAGAGGTTGAGAAGATGTAATGATGGGAAAACCTCGGAGTTTGTAAGCACAAACCAAGCAAACCAAACGTAATCAAATTCAATATAACCCTTCTATTGTCTCTTTAGGGTTGAATTTAGTTCACACCAGTTTAGATGTTGGGAGAAAGGTGATACTTGCTGTCACGTTCAGGTAAAGGGAAAAAGTAGAGAGGACCCAAGCGTAGAGAAAATAGGATTTTATTAAATAATAAAAATAAAATAAAATGCAAAACAAACAACCCCGAGGGGGAAAACACTAATAAAACAAATAAACAAACAAACTTGACTGGGAGGCACGACAAGGCAAGGCTGGACACAGCAGGACAGGTAAAAGTCGACAACATGTGATGACGAACTCGCACAGGACAGCAGACATGAGGGGTTTATAAACTGTAGGAAATTAACACACAAACAGATGAACATAATTAACTAATAATGGGTTAACAAGGAGGGTGGGACTAGACAATAGACGGGAGAGCGCATGACATAGAGTGACAACACAAGCCATGCCCTCACATAAAACAGGACCAGAACATGCAGCCAACGAGATGACTCATTTAACCGCATGTTCATGACGAAACGAGCACAATACTGAAGCACACGACAAAAGCACGTGACCACAATGTAAACACCGAGCCACGTGCTTTGACAAGAGACGCAAGACACGAGCACACGATAGATAAACACCTTACCGTGCCCTCACACATAAGCAACGCGCATGCTTCATCTCAGCGCCAACCAAAACTGAAACCAACTAGACGGAGGCGCCGAGAATAAAGCAGCGCGATGCTGACAGAACAAATACAAACATTAGTACACATCAAGCGGCCACATCAAGCGGCAGCGCGCACACTCCGCGTACACCCACGACGGCGCGCGCGCACACAGAGACAGAAACAGGACCAGACATGGGTAGTGTCAGAGCTCTGCCACCAAAACAAGAATTTACAAGACCAGAGTGGCAGAACCCTGACACTTGCGGTCTGTTCGTGATGTCCGAACTCCCGTTGTTGAGCGTGTGGTTCGCTGTTGTTCTTTGTTCCTCACGAGGTTGTAGTTTCAAGTTGAAGAGGCCAAAAGCATTCTGGGCGGTGAAATATCCGAGCGCGGTGTGATTAACCCTTTCCGTCTGGGTTTCTGCCTGCTTTCTTGGAGGTTTCTCAGTGTCTGAGGAAGTTGTAGAGAGGTTGAAGAAAGTTTCAAAACAGCGTGGTTCAGAGCAGAGAGGGGGGTTGCCCTGGGAGAGAGAGGTTTAACAGAGCGGGTGCGAAGAGAGATTTTTTTGAAGAGAGAGTTTGAACATAGAGAAGGGCGTAGCTCTTGGTCCCAAGCATATATAGGGCAGGTTCGGATCCACCCTCCATGGAAAGTTGACCAATTAGAAGCTAACTTACCCTGATAAACAAGGGACTAAGTTAAAGAAAAATAAATGAATGAATGAAGGAATATATTTATTAATAGACTTTTGTTAAAGTAATATTTAGATGTTTGTTGGTGATTAGACGGGCCTTAGTCTGACTGCACATACATAGGAAAATTAGGACCTGGCTTGATTGGCAGAGGAATTTGGCAGAGGAATTTGGTTTGTGACACTAATTTATACATGAAAATCATGTTGCATGACAGATGAAACATATGACAGATTTATGACAGGTTTTTCTTGCCTTGGTAATGTCAAGTTGTCACGACAAAGACCGATTGTGACATATTTGTTTCAGGAGTTCGCACTTAGCTGATGAGAGAGAGCTCTGAGCTCATAAGATCCTCGAGCCTGGGGCTCTCTCCCGTTTGCAAGGCAAGAGGGGAGTTTGAGCTTAGGTAGATCTTGAGAACTCCTCTGCTGTAGTAGCTAATGAACAGATAGTGATTGTTCTTAAAAGGTAACTACTTACTGGGAGCATGTCTATGGTGCCGATTTGGATCAGTCAGTTAACTTAAGTTGCATGTTTTTGGATGGTTTGAGGACACAGAGGAACCCGGGAGAAACCCATGTGAGCATGATGAGAATGTATAAACTCTGCACAGAAACGTTGACTTGCTTGGTAAGGACTAGAACCAGTGACATTCTTGCTGTGAGGCAACAGTGCTAACCACTGGGCCACCGTACAACCCATCTAGGAAAGGAGGAGGAGTAGGGGTGGAAGGGGGATTCTTTAAAACGAAGATGGCTGTTATATGGAACTTGGGGTATTTATATTGGCTTAGGAATCGTCTGATTGGTGAATCATAAATTGAATAATGCGGGACCGGCTGCAAGCAATCATAAGCATGTAAAATTAGTTCATAAATAAACGTCACTTATGTCACGTTGTCATAGAAAACTGTCATGTTTTCATTTAAAACTGAGCAAATGACACTTAATAGCGGTTGTCATGCGGTTGTCATAAGCAGGCCCAAATTAGCTAATTGGGAGGACCGGGAAAATTGGTGTCCCTAGCTGCTTGCACTCTCAGAGGTCGCACTTTTTTCATTTATTTATTTGACCATAGCCTCACTCTTTTTATTAATTATTTTGCCGCAGCTCCGCTTGTTTTATTTATTTTCTCGCAGCCCCATGAGCAAAATGCATGGGGTTAGGTCATTAGGTTAATGATGATGTCACTGTCATTCGACCCCAAACAGCGGCACCTTAGTGAATATAAGAATTTGAATAATTAAAGGTGCAGTAGGTGATTGTCTTCAGAAGCATTTTTTGTTGTGCTGGTTGAAAGTCTCTTCACAGTCTAATAGTAATGGTTAAAGTAAATGATCTAAAAGTATTTATACGTATTTTTATATTTTGGGTAAGGCATAAAACTTAAAAATGCTCATACAATTAAACAAAGTCGGACCGACACCTCATATAATTCCGATAAGTAGCCCAATCTGTCTGTCAGCAAATGCAGATTTGAACAACTGTGCAGTCTTTTGTATGCAGCTCTGCTGACCGCCGCGCGTGCTCTCTTTCGTGAACGCGCAGCGGTTTTTAAAAGTTTTAAGTTTAAGTTTTAAAAAACTGAATCAATATTGGAGTTACCTTTGCAAGCTGGAGAAAGGTTGACACCATGGCTGAAGGATTTCTCTTAGACAGGTAATGTTCTGTTTTAAAACTGTTTTAACTTCTCGCAAAGCTGATGTAACGTTAGATGTTGTAGTTACAAATGGGTTATATCTTCACAGAAGTGTTGTTCAGCCACTAAAATCTTCTGATAAAAGATTGATAAGACTATATGCAGTTTCATAAGGGACCTTTTTCAGCATTGATTATGTAGATTTTAATTTGTTTAACAACAAAACACAAGTAAATACGGCTGTTCCGCCTAGTCTCTTCCTATATTGTTTATCATGCAACTCTAATATTCGCTCTGAAATTGCATGTCAGTTTGGCTTGCATGCCGCCGGACAAGCACTAGTCGCTTTTAACACATGAGAGAGGGTTCTTTTGTTGTGCTCATGTTTAAGGAGGCGTGGCTCTAGACGGCAGGGGAGGGACTGTGAGTCAGAGATTTATGCTAAGCTGTTAGCATTGTGAAAGATCACCTACTGCACCTTTAACATTAATGAATATTACACCTGCTCAATGAATATCAGATGATTCACTACATTAATAAATCTGACAAAAACATTAAGCCATTGTGGTCTAGTGGTCAGAACGTTGCATTATGACATGGCCGACCTGAGTTAGAACCTCACCTGATTAAAATTATTTATTTTTATTGAATTTTTTTTTTTATTTTTTTTATTTTTTATTGTTAAGACATGTAATACTGTTTGGGTTACTTATGTAGGTGTACATATTTTATTTTTATTTATTTTTTTGTGTGACCAACATTACAAAGTACTGAATATCTATAAAGAGTTTTGCACAGAATATTTTGCAGGAAAGAACATTGTGATGTTTTAAAGAATAGCGTTGAAGATTTAGCTATCCTTTAATGTTCTCATATTTATGAAAAACATTTCTAAGAAGTTCTAAACCAGCTTTTTCCTTGAAAAAGATGTGATGGTGTCATTAGAAACTGAATTTAAAATGACATTATTTTAATATAGTCAGTCGTGAACTGAGCTGGGTCGGTCTAAGGCTTAAAACTCCAGGGCTAAAAAGGAGTCCAACTCTGGCCCTGGTCATAAGCGTGCGCTTATGAATCTCATTCACATTCACAAATACACTTTATTAACCACACACACATAGACATAACCTATATACTATATGATGCAGGCTAACTATGTTTATATATAACAACTTTAACTGTTAAAAGCTATTAGTTACTAGTTCATTACTAGTTAAGTAACTAATAAGGTTATGGTAATAAATAACCTTAACTTTTCAGAATCTGATTGTACTGCAGGTGGCACGGTACCTCAGTGGTTAGCACTGTTCAGCAAGAAGGTCGCTGGTTCGAGCCCCTCCTGGGTCAGTTGGCATTTCTGTGTGGAGTTTGCATGTTGCATGTGTTGAGTTTCCTCCGGGTGCTCCGGTTTCCCCCACAGTCCAAAGACATGCGCTATAGGTAAATTGAAAGAACTAAATTGTTCATTGTGTATGAGTGTGGGAGTTTCCCAGAACTGGGTTGCAGCTGGAAGGGTATTCGCTTTGTAAAACATATGGAATAGTTGGCGGTTGATTCCTTTGTGGTGACCTCTGATAAATAAGGGACTAAGCTTAAGGAAATAAATAATCATCGCAATAATTATTGTGAAAAGCAATATACAAATAAACTTAGCATATGTTATTTAATGCTTATAAAGGTTTCATAACAGTTTCATGAACACCTCCTTTAAGTAAAATGTTACGTAAAGTTTTTTAAAAAATTTTTTTAGGTTTTATTACAATCTTAAAATGACAGATTGCCAATACAAAAAACAGTATAGAGCCTTTAAATGCAGCTGTCCCTCCTGAAACATCACTGTGTTTACGTGGCCATACTTTTGCAGATGTTCATAACAAATTTCTATCAAAGCTTGCCTGTCCCAGTAAGTGTTTGTTTTTCGTGAGGTAAAAACTCGTTTTTGGGCAATTAAACACAAAAAGAGGACAGTTCTGGGGAAATGTGTTTTGCGCAGATAACTGCTTCAGTGCTTTTCCATATCCCTTGCCACTTTGAACAAATTGCAGCCTGACTCTGTTTGGGAAAGGTAGGTGGCTTTGCCAGTCTACAGGCCCGTAACTACATTTCCCATTGTGTTCAGGAGCGCAGTCGATCTCTGAGTAGTCCTTGACTTTGAAGGCTCGGTGACACCTTTGCCATGCTGAAAGACAGGTTTGATAAATGCATCCATTAGCAGTGGGGAACAATGGGGAATTTTAGCCTGCGCAGTGATGAAAGAGAGAAAAGTGTGATTTGGTGTAATTATTAAAGTCAGAAGGGTAATAATGTGCATATGTGTTTGTGTACAGCACAGACTAGCATTAATTTCTTACAATCTACAAAAAGGGTCCATTGGTTAATAGTGCTTTACAACAAAAAATTACATTTTTTTAAGTATAATCATTGTTATGCTGAGTTGAAACTGCATGATTTTCAAAGTAGTTTAGATTCAAAGATGTTTTCACACTGCATGATTATCTGGGCTAGCGTTTTGTCACGGCTTTTTTTACACTGCAAGATGGATTTTACAATAGGAAAAATTGCCGACAACTTTGTCCAAACAACGTCTCACAGCCAAAAACACGTAATCTATCTTTTTTTTATTAACTACATAACGAGAAAGAAGCCTTTATTGGGGTAGAAAATGTACACATTTGCTCACCTGGGTTTGAAGGGAACTAGCAATTTCTCCCCAACTTTCTTTTTTAACTTTCTGTATAAAACGTCAAATAGATTCGGGTGCTCCTGTCAAACCTCCATTAGTTTTCCTCCATTTCTTGGGTCCAAATAAACCGAAAATGAGAGCTTTTACCTTCTCCCTCAGCCTCCCGCTGGACTGCAGGTACACAAACTCACACTAGTGAATGCTGCTCTCTCATTGGCTGTAGGCGATCGCCGATGTTATTTTCAGTCAAAACTCATTTCACTTGGCATGATTTGAATCGCCGACTGCTGCCGATATTTAGCACGCCAATTATCTTACAGAGATCGTCTCTCAGATTGCGTCTTTGCTAGTTCATATTAGGCCAGTACAATCTTAGACTCAATGCAAAAGACTCTCGAATGATCCAGATTTGCAATAACTACTGTCTGGATGAACGTTGTCCCAATTACTACATGGCCACTTCCCTCTTTCATATTTCTAAAGCATTTATTTCATGTTAATTTGTGTTCACTAATTCTGATGTAAAGTGCATGAACTATTGTGAAATCTATTGTAAAATGTTATCATACTCATGCAGGCTGGTTTAAAATGGTAAATAATGTTAAAACATATAACATTAAAATCTACATTGACCATGCAATACTGTGGGATATTTGTAAATATTCAGCATACTTTGATAAACAGAAAGTTCAAAAGAACATTTGAGCATTTACATGTTTTGAAACAACATAAATGTCAGCCACTTTTGATCAATTCAATCCATCCTTACTGAATTTCTGTCAGTTCAAATAATCTACCGACCCCAAACCTTTGCATGCTCGTCAAATAAATAAATGAATCGCTTTTAAATTCATTCCCTTCCACTCAAATATTCCTGTTCATTCTGCTGATTCAACCTGGCACAGCGTGTTTGACCTCCAAAGACGAAGGTTGTTTTGATGTCAGTGTCAAAACAGGCTGTTTTCAGTTTTAAATGATTAAATGTACATCCATTAAAAACACACTCTCACACATTCGGAATGGAGACTATTTAAATAGTTTAAATGTGTCATTTTATGCTTATTTAACAAGATGTCAAATGTCTTTGGTGTACCCAGAATGCAATTTCAGCTCAAAATATCTCAAGGAAAATGAACTATACTATGTTTTAAATGCCTGTTTTTAGGTGGAAGCACATTCCAAATGGAGACTATTTAAATCTAAATGGGTTGTTTTAAGCTATTATGTTAAAAAGACATAGGTGTACCCAGAATGTGTCTGTGTAGTTTCAGCTCAAAATACCTCAGAGACCATTAATTATCCTATGTTGTAGTATGTTTGGGTGGAAGCAAACACCATTTTTACATGTGTCTCTTTAAATGTAAATGATTTGCTGCTCTCCTCCTCCTCTCCAGAATAGGGCGGAGCCTTTACAGCTTGTGCCTCAGTTGCTGTACAGAAACAAACAGAACATGTGCATGCATTTTAAATCTTCGTCAGTTTAAACTGCTGAAATGAAGTTTTCTGACCACACAAAACTGC
Organism: Danio rerio; assembly: GCF_052040795.2. Taxonomy (NCBI): domain Eukaryota; kingdom Metazoa; phylum Chordata; class Actinopteri; order Cypriniformes; family Danionidae; genus Danio; species Danio rerio. The sequence goes on along the minus strand of NC_141032.1, from coordinate 44,541,120 downwards.
CCATAACGCTGGATGTCAGATGGCTCATTGCACGAGCTATGTTTGAAACAAAGTTTTGTCAACATACAGAAAAAAACACACAAGTTCATCTAATGCTGGTTATGTCTGTGAATGTAAATAGCTGGCAAAGAAATTGCATGTGTTTCCATCTACATACTTTTATGCACGTTTTGGAATGTTTCATAAAAATACCTAATGGAATTAGATGCGCATAAATGTTGGAAATGGCCATTAAATAGGATATGCAAACAACTGAATAGACCTTTTTCATGGCTGCTGCATGGAGGGCGCCATAGCGACCAGCGTCTTCCGGTAGAATGCTAAAAACTTCCAACACAATCTCACGGCAATTCGTAACTTTTTCATTTAGTGGCTAATTCGTATGAATTCGTACGATCTAATTCGTACAATTTAGTACGATTTGCTTATCCCCCAATGACGGTTGGGGTTAGGGGTGGGGTCAGGTGCCACACCTCCTTTTTAAAATCGTACCATTTCGTACGACTGAACTCGTACGAATTCGTACGAATTAGCCACTAAACTGGCAAAACGTAAAATACTTACGTTTTCTCGTGAGATCAGGCTGAAACTTTCGTTTACAACGTGTACAACTGGTAATTTGCGCTCCGAAAATGGGTTTCAATAACGTTTTTAATGGATAACAGAGTGTTTTTGTGACACACAACTTAGAAATCTGTCTGTTAAAGCCGTTATAATCTGTCACATGTGGTTTAAGCACCTCAAAAAAACGAGAAAAACTTTCTCCTAGTTCACGTGTCTGCCGTCAGAAAGTGTGTGCGTTCCCGGCCTGTCAGCTGTTAGCTCAGCAGCTCTTTAACACACACAGAGAGAGAGAGAGAGAGAGAGAGAGAGATGACCAAATAAAAGTCTGTTATTGATACTCTGCTGGCTGATTTGCTGTTCATTTTAATGGCGAGCCGTTTGTGTTTTATTTTGTGTGTTGTTTTTACCACGGTTTGTGTTTTTCTGTCATTTCGAAATGACACTAGCCTATATTTTCATGTTGTCACAGTTAAATCAGTGTGTCAGTGGCACAGCACAGGCTACGTGTGTGTGTCAAACTTTTTGGTGAATTACATTTGTTTGGGCTGGTTATATATTTGAAATAAAGAGAAAATGTTGACTTTAGCGATGATGGGGCTTCATTTAAACTGCAGAAGATGCCGTCTGACAACGAGGGGAAAATGCCTCACAGCAGCTGTTTTCCATCCTATTAGATCGCATTTCTTTAAATGATCAGTCCAGGAGATGGTGCTGATGGACAACAGCATTAGTTCAAAGAGGATAAAAGCAGGTAAAATAGATTAAAACTATCGTTTCAAAGCTGTCCAAATGTGACTGTTTACACGCATCAGCTGCCGACCGGAAGTTCTTCGCATTCTCCTTGCGCATACACGCAAAGCATAATGGGTAATTTTGCGTTCCAAGAAAAAGGTCTATAAGATAATGTAACCCACAAATCCTACTGCACGCAACCTGCTCTGAGCTGGGATCGAACCGTCGATTCTTTGTATGGGAGTCGGTTGCTCTAACAAGGAGGCTACAGATCATGACCTTCATCATCTACATAGTACTTCACTAGCTGGTCTCTGTTATATTCATCCTCCTAAACCTCACTCCCTTCCCGGACGAGCCCCCATCGGTCCTACTGCACCCAACCTGCTCTGAGCTGGGATCGAACTGATGATTCTCTGTATGTGTGTTGGTTGCTCTAACAAGGAGGCAAAAAACCATTGCCTTTAGTATTTGTTGCTAGAACACCTTTTGAGGTCAGAGGAGTAGGGTTTACCTACATAGCACTTCGCTAGCTGGCCTCCGTTACACTCACCCTCCTAAACCTCACTCCCATCCTGGACGAGCCCCCATTTGTAACCCTCTGGTCCAACTGCACCCAACTTCTTCTGAGCTGGGATCGAACTGCCAATTCTTCGTATGGAAGATGGTTGCTCTAACAGAAAGGTTGAAGACGAAGGCTTCTAGCATTTATTGCTAGAGCAATTTTTGCTTTTTGAGGTCAGAGAAGTGAAGTTTACCTGCATAGCACTTCGCTAGCTGACCTCCATTACAATAAACCTTATATTTGACAAAAAGCTACAGAAAAAATCCACCATGCACCTCAAAAAAAGTTGTGATTTTGTTTTAACTGATCCGTAGTAGCATTGGAAGAATGTGTAAACTCTGCACAGAAAAGTCGGATGGCTTGATAAGGACTAGAATCAGTGACGTTCTTGCTGTGAGTGTCACGATTAAAGGTTGAAATGGGAACAAAAGGTGTTGAATCCAAGTGCAGTTTTATTAAGAGATCATGCAGCAAACAGAAAAACAAGGTGTCCGACGTTCAAAATAACAAAGTAACAAATAAACAACAATACAAGAAACTACGACAGGAATCAGGATCAGGAACAAGGCTTAGGAAACAACAAACTTGCTAAACAAGACTTACTAGATAATGAAGACAAGAAAGACAAATGACCCAGTAACAAACAATGGGTAAATGGTTGTATAAATAGTCCAGGAAATCAACAGGAAACGGGAACAGCTGTGAATGGCCAATCAGTGTAAGTGATACTGGGTATGTATGGACTTGTAGTTCTTTTACCACTGTAGTTCGCTGAGAGTGCTGCCGAACTACAGTGGCATCTGGTGGACACAGACAGTCATGACAGTGAGGAAACAGTGCTAACCACTAGGCCACTGTTCCACCCATCTAAAAAAGGAGGAGGAGCAGGAGTGAAATGGGGGATTCTTTAAAACGAAGATGGCTGTTATATGGAACTTAGGGTATAGTGGCTTAGGAATTGTCTGATTGCTGAATCATAAATTGGATGATGGAGCACCAGCCGCAAGCAATCATAAGCACGTGATCCTCTCTAAATCAGTTTTATAAATAAACGTCACTTATTTCATCCAATTCACCTATAGTGCATGTCTTTGGACTGTGGGGGAGACCCACGCCAACACGGGGAGAACATGCAAACTCCACACAGAAATGCCAACTGGCCTAGCCAGGACGCAAAGCAGTGCCTTGCTTGCTGTGAAGGGACAGTGCTAACCAGTGAGCCACTGTTACGTGGGTCTGTGTTATTTAATTAATCTATTTATTTATTGCCGGTTTTGTGCTTGCGATCCAGTTCTAGTAGGAGTGTTTCACCCGGCTTATCCAGGATTGGATGATGCCCGTGACGTCACTGGGGATTCCCACTATATAACGCTGACAGCAATGGCGTCTCTGTCTCTCTCTCTCTATCTTGCAGTCTCTTGCCCTCCCTCAGCTCGGTGGTGGCTTGCGCTCAGGCGGTCTGGCTGGCGGTGCTCCGCAAGCCCGGCGATCATTCATCCAGATGCCGCTCCATTTAGTGTTCTGTTCCTGTTAATCTTTTGATTCTTAGTTTTTAATGTGTTAACTTTTGTTTATTTTGATACTTTGTAAGTAGCAGGTAGGGGTGTGTTTTTCATAGTCACTTTTGTTATTTATTTAGTATAGCAAAGGTAATCAGTGGCCCGGAAGACTCACCTATTTTTATTTCTTTCATGGGAGTTTAGGTAAGATCTGTCCATTTAAAGCAGTATAGTCAGAGACCTGTTTACCTTAGCTTCCCTACCTGTCTACTTGATTTTTGTTAATGTTTTTTTTTCAATTTTTGAAAACTTATGATTTATTAAAAAACTAAACATATTGACGGAACGTCAATATAACAATTCAAACGTCTGTGTCTTCCATATGTTCGGCTCAAACCTTCAATGTTGTTGTTGTTATTCGAGCCAGTTTTGAGTTTGGGCCGTAACAGCCACCAAGAAAAAAAGTAGCTGCAACTTAAACGTAACATGCTCTGTGACAAAGGTATCATATTTGGAAGCCATTAATGTTATGAACCGCCACTTTCTCTCAGTAATTAATAGGCTTGTAAAAGTGCAAATCTTGATAGGCCCCGAATGGCCAATTTTTGGTCTTGCGTCCCACATACCTGTCAGGTTGGATAGGTAAATCAAGACAATTGTTCATTTCTTCTATTTCTAAACTCTATCTCACACGCAGCGGAGTCAAGGGCTACTCCATCATGAAGCCAGCTTGGTCTATTTCACTTACAATTACCCATGATACCCTGTGGAGCCTGGCACATCTGTGATAGTGGTCATACGGGAGGTGTGTTACTGGAATTGGCAGAGTAGATTCAGCCCCCAAGAGTCTCATAAAGAGCCTCAGATCAAATCAGCTTCTATCTTTCGCTCAGGTTCTGTCACACTTCATCTAAAGAAGCAGGCATCTGCTTAACCTGCCACGCAGGAGCCGGAGAACGTCTACTAAAGCTCCATTTAGACGGAAAAAAAAAGACCCAAAAGCAAAACTATGGCTTTGCAGTTATTATAAATGACCTAGATTTCCTTTCTGATCTTCACCATAATCAAAAGACACTTTGATGCTTCATTGCTAATGCTGCCAGGGATATGAAATTAAAGATATATATAAATATAAATGTTCCACGTTGTAAATTGAACACAGTGGCCTGAAGTATTTGGACACTATAAAGTCACACACCAAAAATGTTTGCATATCAAAGCTTGAGATAATATCAAAGCAAGTGGCCTCTGAAACATATTATGCAAAAGCTATTTTCAAAAATGAACACATTTTCCTGTCTTCTCATGTATTCTGACTTGATTAAGTCACGTTTGAATGCTTTCAGTGCAATATTGCAGTCATTTTGGATGAAAGGGTTTGCTAAATGTATGAACTCAAATCAGCATAAAGCTCCTCATCAATGCTGTTATTTAAAAGGTCAATAAAACTGGCAAAATGTCAAGGTTTGTGAAGTGATAAATTAATGGCATAACCGGAGGAAGCTTACTATCTGGTTTTTATACTAATTTACCTAAAATACCCAATTATCTGTATTTTAAATGTTAATAAAAGTGGGTGAAATTTTGCTGGGAGTGAATGAAAATTTTGATAAGTCAGAATAGCAATCAAGGTCCCATGATGCAATATGGAAGCTTAACAAACTTGAATCACAAGCTACAGATTCATTTTGTTATATTATATATATATATATATATATATATATATATATATATATATATATATATATATATATATATATATATATATATATATATATATATATATATATATATATATATATAATAAATGTAAGGGAGCCCCAGGCTCGAGGATCTTCTGAGCTTAGGGCTCTCTCCCGGGAAAGCATGCCAAACACGTTTTATTATCAATCATAAGCTAAGTGTGAACTTACACTGTAAAAAAAAAATAATAATAATTTTACAGAAAAAATCTCTAAATTTTTTACAGTAATTTTTTTTTTTCATTTCACATTATATTCAAAACTTAATAAAATGACAAACAATCTCTCTAAATTAACAGTTTGACTTTTATTTTAGGTACTTTATTATTAGAGACAAATTACCGACATTTGTGTTTTTTTTTTTTTTTTTTTTTACAAGGAAATTACAGTATTATTTTACAGTATTTTTTCTGTTATTTTAAATTCTATTCAAAAGTTCGTAAAAATTACACACAATCTCTGTAAATTAACAACTTGACTGTTATTTTATGTACTATATAAGTAATGACAAATAACAGCAATTAGTTTTATACAAAAAAATGCTGTATTATTTACACAATGTTTTTTCCTGTTTTTTTTTTTTTTTTTTTTTTAAGTACATTTACAATTACGTAAAATTAAAGTAATGAATTGTAATTACTTGCTCTGTAAAAAAAAAAAAAAAGATAGCAAAAAAAAAAGGTCAAATGACTGGCAGCTACAGCAACCAAACAAAAACCATAAAATTACGGTAAAATTTCTTTGTTGAAATAAAGTGCAAAAAATGATAAATCTACTAATATTTTCATTCAAATGTTTAAAGAAAAACACTGTAATATTACAGACTTTTCCTACATTATTACAATCAAATCCGTGCAATAAAGTTACACACTAAGAGCACTCACATGCACCTGTTTCAGATTCCGCTGATTGCACACACACACACAGTCGGAGAATTGTTGTGAACTGATTACATGGACTTTAAAAGCTGCACAGACGCACACACCAATTGCTTAATATTGTTATACTGTTACTGTGAACATTATAATGCGTTTCTCTTCTTTTGCCTTGCTGTATTTGTTAATTGTTTACATTGTTTGCTGCCGGGACTAATCATTTGCTTGTTATTTGACCATGACTCTGAATTCTCTGCATACATCTTTTTGCAGTTTGCCCCTGTGCTGACTGTTGCTTACCTGACCATCTCTGTGTAATAAACCTGCATTTGGATCTGCACTCTTTTGTCAGGGTTCCCTTCACGTTATACTTCCATTTCATTTAGGATTTGGAACTAAATCATTTCATATAACTTACACCTCTACATGTTTTACAGGGATACAATTAAAAAAAATGTAACTGTAATGTTGTAGTTGTGAGAATTGTAATCAGTTGTATCTCATTTAATGTTTTTTCCAAACTTTTTTGATCCAAAATAAAACGGTTAGATTACGACCATGAGCATGTCTTGGCATTTTATTAAAGACGTTTAATTGTAATGATTTAGGGAAAATTATTTTAAATAACATTGTTTTCTCTTGAACTTTTAGTGCAGGCACTTTATTGATGGTGTTCGATCATAATAATCTAAAGTCTGTAAAATAACAGTGTTTCTCTGTAAAACTCTTATTGTATTACTTTATTAAATGGATTTGATTTTTGGATTTGATTTTTGACTTTTGGAAAAGTGTAAAATTACAGTGTTTTTCTGTAAATATTTTAATGAAAATATCTGTAATTTATTATTTTTGCACTTTATTTTTGCACAAGAAATTTTACTGTAATTTTATGGGTTTTGTTTGGCAGTCGTTTGACCATTTTTTAAAGATTTTTTTATTTTTTTTACAGAATATGAAATATAATATATAGATAATATAATAGATATAATATATTTTCAAAACTGATGAATTTTTAGGATGTACATGTATATATAAACTTTATACCTTTAAATTTTATTTCAATTAAATATTTTATAAATCTGATGTTTTTACACTTACATTCGATGAAAAAAAAAATCTTTTGAACAGTCCCACAGTATATATGTTGTTTGCTGAAAGACTTTTCTTTTACTTTCGCCTTCATCAAAGTAGAAGTGTGCTGCTGTTTGTATACTGTTTACTTCATACAACTATATTATTCATTTCCATCACCTACCAGCATCCACAAAGCCCAGTAAACAGTCCAAATCCTGACCCCTTGCTCTACATCCATAAGCTCAGACCTGCTCTCATTCACCTAGCAGACCTTATATTTCATCTATATGTAATTGAACATGACCAGAGCCAGCAATATTACAGAAAAAAAAAAATCCATCTGGATCGAGACATCCTGTCTACTCACAAACAAGACGCTTTGGAGAATCTCCCAGCATGCAGAGGTGATCAGGTGTAATGCAGGTGTAATGTGCATCCTTAATAAGCAGGCCAGTTTAATGAGATAATTGGCTGTGTGCATTTTTCTATTGGCAGCCACCAGCTTCCTATTAGCCATCTCTGTTCTAAGCGCATAATAATATTCAGCTGATGACTGCCCGCATCTAATGTCTCATGAGCTCTTGGGCAAGGCAAATTCAATTTCTGTGCCATAAAAAAATGCTTCTCAAATAATCCAATCCCATTCCGGCTCATCTCTTCGCTGCCTGCTCTTTCAGGCAAACACTGTGGATGCTGAATACTAAATGTCGCTTTTTTTTTTTTTTTGCACAAGCATCAAGGTATTCTGTCATCCAGTCTCCAGTCGAACGTAGGAACCAGCCGAGCTCAACTCGGGAGATCGATAATGCTCTTTTTTGGAGAGCCCGTGGCCCACTTTCTGAAGAGCCGTGGCTTTAATCTTCTAGGGAAGCCATCATGAGTTAGTCCTGCCTCTTCTATTAGTATTCAGCGATTGAATGATGAGCATCGATGAGCGGCTTCTCAAAACAAATGCTGCGTATTACTTTCGGCCTACATGACAGTCTTCATATATCACAGAACGCGACTCTTTGTTCGGTATTAGCTGACAAGGGAATTATGCTGGAGGGAATTTAAAGTAAACAGAACTATGATCACATAAACAAAGAAAGCTATTACTTTTAAAGCTGTCACTGGTGCGCTTTAGCAACACGGCTCTCTGTATTGGCTGTAAATTTTGACCTGTTTCTATCAAGATTACATTATTTGTTATGATCAGTTCTATCAGGACAACTTAAAGAGGTAATGAGATCTCTCTGAGGGGAAATTGAAGTACAGAAAGTCCAAGAAAAACTAATGTAAATAAATAGTGGTTGTATGAAAGCCTGCCCACATAAAAAAAAAAATGCTGAAGTGATTTATAGTAAATACTTTAGCAATTTTAAATGTAAATATTGTAGTACTTGCAACACTTTGTTAATGAATGCTACAGCATACTGTAATATTAATTTTAGCTGATAAACTATAATAAATATAGTAAATGTACAGTATACAGGTATAGAGTAATAACTGTACATACATTTGTATATTTGTATTCTCTATTTACTTCTTTTAATTCATTTATTATCTGTTTTTGTCCTTTCATTTATTACAAACACAACAGTAATCTGGTAGTGTTTTCTTTGCTTTGGCTTTTTCAGGATTAATTATTTTGATTTTTCGATTGAGAAATACTGAGAAATCTCTGTGGCATTTTATGTCATTCAGCCTTATAATCTTAAAATGTCAGTAAAATCACCTGTTTTGTAATCAGTTTAGACATTACACCAGAGAATCATTCGAACATTAGCTCTAAAGTGGAGTGTGGGAAATAGCTGCAGATGTGATTGAATGGTGGAAGAAAGTAGCTCCTCATACAAAGGGGTTTTGAGAATCTCTGTGTTTGATTTTCTTTTTTTGTTCACATAATCATGTTGTCGAACTTTTGTATTAACGCAATATCACACTCGTAGCACTGCGATGTGGCTGTATATTGTCACTGGTGTGACACTAAGGTACTCGGCCTGCGGCCTTGTGCCAACACACGTCTCCCACCAGTGCCGATATACAGCAATATTGCACTGCTACTTGTGTGATATTCCAGCCTGATCTCCATGAAAACGTACGTATTTTACATTTTGGCAGTTTAGGGGCTAATTCGTACGAATTGGTATGAGTTCAGTTGTACGAAATTGTACAATTTTAAAAAGGAGGCTTTAACCCCAACCTAACCCCACCCCTAAACCCAACCGTTTAATTTTGGGATTGATTGTATATAAACATGCAAATTAGATTATGGCTATGCCTAAAGGCTTTAAGATGTTGTCTTCAGAGGCAGCATTCCAAAAGTTACTGTGATTTCAGCAAGTACGACATGTTCCTGGATGACCATCTAGTTGATCCTAGTGAAATATTCAAACCAGCCAAACAGATATAAGGGATTAATTAACGGTTCATGTTGAGTTTAGGCTTACAGTTATGTGCTATGTTATGTGCTTCTACATAATTGTTATCCAACTAGGAGTTGGGATTAGTTATATATTAGTGTTAGGGTTAGAGAATGATGTTCCATATTTTTTAGCTTTGCTTTTAAACTGTATAACTTTGTTCAAATGTTTTGGGTATCCTTTCACAAGCTTCTCACAATAGTTTGCAGGAATTTTGGCCCATTTCTCCTGACAGAATTGGTGTAGGCTGTCTTGCTCGCACAAGCTTTTTTAACTCTGCCTACAAATTTTCTATAGGATTGAGTCAGGGCTTTGTGATGGCCACTCCAAAGCATTCACATGTCCGTAAAGCACATTTTAACTAAATTAGCAGTATGCTTAGGGTCATGGTCTGTTTGGAAGACCCATTTGTGGCCAAGTTTTAATTTCCTGGCTGATGTTTTGAGATGTTGCCTCAGTATTTCTACATAATGTTCCTTCTTCATGATGCCTTCTATGTAGTGAAGTGGACCAGTCCCTCCTGCAGCAAAACAGCCCCACAACATGATGCTGCCGCCCCTATACTGTACAGCTGGGATGGTGTTCCTAGGCTTGTAAGCTTTCCCTTTTGTCCTCCAAATGTACCGCTGGTCATTATGGCCAAACTGTTCAATCTTAGTTCCATCAGACCACAGGACATGTCTCCAAAAATTAGGCTTTTTCCCAGTGTAATTCAGCAAATTGTAATCTGGCTTTTTTGTTGATTCTGGCTTGTTGATTTTCCCATGTTGTCACACAAGGAAGCAGTGTGTTTGAGGTTTTCCTTAAATACTATTCTACTGTTGTGTATGTAAACTTCTGGTTTCAACTGTGTTTTTTTTTTTCTCCAGTAGAGAACTTTAACACGATTCTAAAACATGTAAAAACAGCTGTCAAAACAGCACCATGTTTTTTTTTCTGTTGCAAAAAGATCTGTTACAAATAGACATGCTTCTGACTCCTGGATTGAAATGCAATGTGCAACTATGACAAAAAAAACAAGGTTTTGTTTGAGCGCTCTTGCATGTGGCATCATATGCTAAATGCTATGGTTGACCAGTCAGCATAAAGTATTCCAGAGAGATGCCTAATAAAAAAGTAATGTTACACAGTGATGTTCAAAAGAAAATCACTCTTGCTGTGATATTGCTTAACTGAAAGTCTTAAGGGGATGCGGGTCTAATTCACCGGCAACAGCATTTCTAGACAGCATTCTAATAATACATTCCTTCTAGCAACTTAAAGAGTTACCTTTAGGCTATTTCACTGACCACGGACATGCACTCTGCTGTAAAATTGAATAGTACTGAATGCTATTCTGAGCTGTAAGTAACAGAATTTAGAGAGAAATCTTTGACTCCCTTCTTCACAGTTAAAGATTCTCAATAAAGAGCTGCAGGGATTCACTCTTACATTACAAGACAAACAGAGCGTGCTCATCTACTGTAATGTACTAGATACGATGAAGGCAGGACATAATTCATTGGTTTTATTATATTGAAATGCCCTGAGGTTCAAAGAGAACCGATATGGGGGATATTTTTAGAGATATCCTTGTCTGTGATGATGAATTATTCTGCAATGCATGCAGAACTCCATGGCGGAACTATACATTCATGCAACGACGCTATTATTTGGGCATCAAA
>NC_141032.1:44182500-44235000 GCF_052040795.2 Danio rerio | reverse complement strand
ACAGTTACTCTAAATAATAATAGTACAAATGTGAGTGCATCAAATATGAAAACCTTTACAACTCGCATGCAAAAGTGTAAATCAGGCTTAAAGGTTTAAGACACCCTGTAGTACTTTTTTGAGATTTTAACGGATTTGTGTGTGTTGAGCATCAATTAAGACAAAGTTAGCATCTGCCAGCTTTAGTTGTAGGGAAAGCTTTATAATACTGAGCTTTTGTCAGCTAATTTTATCTTCCGGCTTTAAAAACGCTTGTTGGGGCAGAATCAAAATCAGTGACGTAGCGCAAATCTGCTAGTGCAGTGATGACGCGTCAGTTTCTCATAATTATTCATTTCGCAGTTTCTTATCCTATGAGAAGACCCTGCTTCTTAATTATTCATAAGAGCACATGCTTTCCGAAGGCAAGGCAGACCTGCTAAGCTGTGAGACCCAATGACTGAGTGAGACTGCGTCTGTGCACGGCACGCAGTATTTAGCCGTTCATGAGAGGTTGTGATATTATGTGTTTGTTTCCATGATCCATGGGGTTTATTGCATGTGTTTCCCTGAGATGCTGTCAGGGCCGATACAGCAAACTGTTTGTGTGCAGCAAGCATTTTTTGTCGGGAGAGCAGTACGAGAATTGGAGAACGACTTTGTCTTTTATCAGTTGAGTTTGTTACCATTCAGACACATCGCCTATATCCGTGCAGCTGTGTTCGCCATATCTTTGAAATCCTCCAGTTTACCGGCAGGGCTAATAGATGGAATAGATAGGGAAAGAGACCTGCAGCACTGCTATCCACTGTGTCTGCATTCAGACCCGGGGATTGAGGAGGAGAGAAGTATTTCTCATTTATAGTGTTTATACAAACATGATTATCTTTATGATGATCTAACAATTTGTGATTAAGTGTATATGAAATTATGAATTACATATGTAGCAGGGCAATAAATGTTTATTCGTTTGGATTTTAACTTTGTAAACTGTAAAATCATGGGTCTCCTCACAGTTTGTGTCTCATTTTGTGAGCCAACTGACAACAGATGTTCGCTCCCCTCTTTTTCCCCTGCTTTGCCAGCCATGCCCACTCCTTCCTCTGCTTGCAGAGCTTCATGCCCATCTTGAAGCATTTTTTGAAAAAATTCTGAGGTAAACTTGAACCGAAAGAGGAGGGTTTCATGGCCATTTAAAGCAAAAAGTATAAAATAATGCCAAAACAAAACATTAACAATGAATCTAAAAAGCAAATTCAAGAAATCCCAATCAAATCCATTTTGTAAGTCAGACATGTCAAGGGCAAAAGAAAATCTGAAAAAGGACATGTCTGGGGTAAAAGAGGAAGTATGGTCATCCTATCATAAGGACACCATTGAGTAGAGTGTGGAAAGCAGTGCTCTAACAATCATGTATAGTCTCCTAGCAACCTCATAGCAACAAATATGGATAAAGAGAAACTATTGTCAGAAAGATGCAGCAGATGAGAAGAATGAAACAGCAGGACGATGAATCACACAAGGCATTTTTTTGATTGGTCAGCTACATTGCTGACAGGATGCCAAGACAAAAGAATTGTGTAGATATTATAGGATAGTAAGGAGTCAAACTGCACTGTTTATCATTTGAAATGAAAGAGACATTTGCGTTTCAGGTAAATTTGATAACAGGATTTATTCTGGTCTAGGCTGGAATGAAACATCAATCAAAAGCCCCTTTCACACAGTGATACCGGTAAATATCCGGAAAATTTCCGGAACGACTTTACCGGTATATTCAAAAAAGCGCTGTTCACACAGGCGAGGACGTTACGGAAATTTTCCGGAAAAGAGCATTCACACATCCATTCCAAAATACTGGTAAATTCTGACATCATTCACCACAAATGAGCTTTAAACGGCTGCGCTTGTATTTGTGAACATTTGACTACATCACAAACTCTGTGGATGATCAATATTGTGAACAACTTTCGCAGGATCACTTTGGCATGTCGAGATGTTCATAATATGTGTGTGTGCAGGCGCTCACAGGCTGTTTCACAAGCACACGCAAAGCTTGAAGGTAAACAAACAACGGCTTATCATAAGCATCTCATCGATGATTATTTACACAGTTGGCATTAAGAAGAACATATAAACGTGATCTGACTAACTTCTAGCAGCTAAATGTGTCTGGAAAAATATTCAAAGGTTTTTATTCTCACAAACCGCGCGGACGTAAATGCGTCTGACTGTTGTGATTGGCTAAAGCAGACGTCTCACGTCAGCACGTTCTAGACGTGCACGCGCTTATTACGGGAATCTTCCTTCTGCATTCACACAGAGCAGCATTCCGGCAAATTGCCGGTAATGTTACAACTTCTCTTTCCGGAAAATAGCAAGAACGAATTTACCGGTATTTTCAAAAAGGACCTGTTCACACATACAACCTTTCCGGAAAATTGCCGGCAATTTTCCGGAAAGGTCTGTAAGTGTGAAAGGGGCTAAAGTCTATTTTCCCACATTATACACACATGGATAGTCTTGTGCATTAATATGCATTGTTGATGTGAGAGGAATACACTGAATACTGAAATTGTTGTGAATATACAACAGGGAAAGATAAGTATTGAACACGTCAATAATATTTTGAAATGAGCTGTTGACATGGAATTAAACCTGATTTTTTGGTAAAAACCCAAACAATACAATCAGAAAAATAAAACAAAACATATCTGAAAAATTAGTTATGTGTGTTACCAATGAAATGACACAAGAAAAAAAGTCCTGAACTACTGAATTGTATTCAATACTTTATATAAAAGGCTTTTTTAGTGATAGCAGCTTAAAGACGACTCTCAAAAACATTGCTCAGGTGTGAGTTTCTCAACGACTTCAACAGAGTGTAAAAATCGTGATGGTTTTGTGAGTCTCGTCTATCAAATCTGAGCGTTATTTAGTATTCTCTATTGGATTCAAGTCAGGTGATTGGCTGGGCCATTCTACAGCTGTATTTTCTTTCTCTGAAAGCATTTGAGAGTTTACTTGGCTGTGTTTTGAATCATTGTTGCTTGCTGAAATCTCCACCCTGGTTTCATCTTCATCATCCTCCCAATGTAGATGTTGGACTGAAGCAGCAAGTATTCATTTACACTGAGGAAGGGCAGAGTGTTGCTGAAGAGCTACTGAGAGATTTCAGCGGCTGTCTGTGCTTTCACTGCCTTTCTGCACCTCCTTTTCTACATGTGTTCAATCATTTTTCCCTGTGTCATTTAATTTTATTTCACATAACTTCATTTGTAAACTAGTTTAGTTTTCTTTGCATACAGTATATGGATTTCTTTAGTTGTTACCAACATCCGAAACACAAATAGATATGCTGAATCTCCGATTGCCTTATTTACCTGACCAACACTCCTTATTTTTTATACCGAGTACCACTGAGATGTACCATTCCTTCATTAAAATGAGGAAAACTACCTAATATGGTGTCTTAAATGAACAATTTACTCAAAAATAAAAAAAATACTCACAATTTACTCACATTCAAGTGATTCCAAACCTTTGAGTTTCATTTGCCTTTTGTATTGATTGAATAAACTACTTAATGATTCACGTGTATTTAAATAGAAACCTCTGAAGAAAACAAAAAAGCAGCTGTAGCCAAAAGGTTCTATCTTTTGCAATGCCTATTGATTTTTCTTGGCAATAGTTTACCTCAAATAATGAAAAATTCTCACTATTTACTCTCCATCAAGTAATGCACACCTTCATAAGTTTCTTTTTGCTGTCGAACACGAAAGGAAATGTCTTGAAGAAATATAAAAATTTGTAACCATTGACTTCCATAGTAAAAATAAAACATATGCTATGAAAGTCAATGGTTATCGGTGGGTACATTAGTGATATGTGCCTAGGTGGGTCCTTAATGTGCGTACACGATGTTTATTACACACACAGGGATGCACAGCCAAACACAAACATCTTTCAAAATAAAAACTCAAAGGATTAAATGTAAAAGATCATTGTCTACATAAATATAAATATGTCTACATGTCAGATACTCATAGTCCACCTTCCTATTTGCTAATTATTTTGCCAGTAGTGAAAGTAGATTCAGACACACCCTAAGTGAACCTGCGCCATATGCTTTAGACCAGGGAGATCAACCACTCGGTGGCAACCCAGTTCTAGAAGCCCTGCTCCACTGCTTAAAAGTTCAAAATATTTCTAAACGTTTTCTATGAGGTCAGGTTGCAATCAGTATCTGCAAACCCATGCTTTAGACCACAGGTGTCAAAGTGAGTTCCTGGAGGACCCCAGCTCTGCACAGTTTAGTTCCAACCCTAATTAAACCCAGCTGATCAAACTAATTAAATCCTTCAGGCTTGATTAATACCTACAGGTAAGTGTGTTGAAGCAGGGTTGGAACTAAACTATACAGAACACCAGCCCTCTGGCACCAATTTTGGACACCTTTGCTTTAAACCATGCACCAAACCTCGTGTTTAATTAGAGCCCCCAAAGGGTATATTACACTATAATACACCACAGTTTACTGTAGAACAAACTAAAGTATACTACATTCCTTTTAATTACAATGAATCACTTTACTATACGTAATACTAAAATACGCTCTAGCGTCTATGTGTTGTAAATACTATAAAACACTCAACGGCCACTTTATTAGGTACACCTGTCCATCTCACGTCCAACCTCGAGGCGGATGGGCTACTGCAGCAGAAGACAGAACCTGGTGCCACTCCTGTCAGCTAAGAACAGGAAACTGAGGCTACATTTCGCTCAGGCTTACCAAAATTGGACAATAGAATTTTGGAAAAACGTTGCCTGCTCTGATGAGCCTCGATTTCTGCTGCAACCTTCGGACGGTAGGTCAGAATTTGACGTCAACAACATGAAAGCATGGATCCATCTTGTATCAATGATTCAGGCTGCTGGTGGTGGTGTAATGTCAGGGGTTATATTTTCATGGCACACTTTGGGCCCATTAGTTTCAATTGAGTATTGTGTCAACGCCGCAGCCTTCCTGAGTATTGACCATTTCCATCCCTTAATGACCACATTGTCCCCTTATCCTGATGGCTACTTCCAGCAGGATAACGCAGATATAATCTCAGACTGGTTTCTTGAACATGACAATGAGTTCACTGTACTCAAATGGCCTCCACAGTCACAAGATCTCATTCCATTAGAGCACGTTTGGGATGTGGTGTAACGGGAGATTCGCATCATGGATGTGCAGCTGGCAAAAGTGGGTCCAACCCGGCTTTAGTAAGGTATACCTAATAAAGTGGCCAGTGAGTGTACACTATAATACACATTTGATACTCAAACACACAGACCGGTGTTTTGATCTGAACATTTATCCAAAGAGATTTTATTCCTCAAAAACTGTAAAAAAAAAAAAAAAAAAAAAAATGAAATGAATAAATAAATAAAAATTGCTCTTTAGTTTAATCAAATTAACTTTTCTAGTCATCTCAACTTATAGCAGTCAAACTGATGAAAAATATTGAATTAAACCTGATTAACTTAATTAAAATCAGCTGAAGTAGCATTAAAATTTGTGTTATAATTTTTTAAATCAAAAATTATATTTAAAATCAAGCAGTAAGTTGCTGCTGCAGTTCACCTGTTGGCCACCAGTTTCGCTAATAACAAATTGCTGAATACTACATTACCTCTGCTAAGTCATGCAAATCTTGTTTTAGTGACTGAAATTAGATGCTCTTCATAGTCTAGATTTGTCCGTCCTCTACATGTAGATGGGTTTTGTGTTTATTAAGAATGTATGTGTGTGAATGGGTTGTGTGTAAAGGGTGGATAAATAATGTTGAGTCCGTGGATAAAGGGCATAACAGGATTAGTTTCAAAGAAAGAGACGCTCTCTGACATATGAAAGAGAGACTCATTCGTCTGAGGCATTGAGATGTCAATTAGAGACAAGCGTAGACGCTCACGAGGGAACGTGGATTACAGCCGTCCCGCCTTTTTTGCAGAGATAGCAGCGTCTCGGACATTCGGATCAGCCTGGTGTATTATTCGTGGTTTACATCATGTGAAATTACTATGAAATGAATTCTCTTTAGGTTTTGTTATATTAACCGTAGCACACAATGTTTTTAAAGTATAATAATAATACATTAAAACATTTATATAAAGTAACAAAATAAATGTGTTTTCGTTTTATTATTTATAATTATACATTTGTAATATATGAATTATTTTACATTATTGTATTTGAATATATAAAAATGTAAATTATAATATTATAAAAATGATGTAAGCTACTAAAAAGGCTCATGAAAAAAAGATTTCCAGCATTGAAATAAATATTATTATATTTTAGGATTTACATTGTAATTATAGTTTTTAAAGGGGCTCCTATTTTACCCCTTTTTCAAGTCTTTTGTGTCTCAAGAATGTATCTGTAAAGTTTCAGCTCAAAATACCCATCAGACTATTTTTTATAGCCTCCGGAATATTGGAATTTTCAGCTCTGAGCATAATGTAGCTGTATTTGTTGCCTGTGCCTTTAATGCTAGTTCAGCCCTCCCACCGTTCCCACATGCCTGTCAGAGTGTGCCTCAATCTCGGCTTTGGCTGCATCAGATACACAGCACAGTGACAGACACGAAGGTGGCAGATCTCACGTACGTTTTTGAGAAATACTACAGTAAGAACTTTCCCAATGATTATTTGATGTGTTTGTTGAGGAGTTAATTCAAGCCTTTCTGCAATGATGAGTCAAACACAATGTTGTTACAAAGCAAATATGACAGGATACACGCTAATATCCACTGCTGTATGGATATCCGTTATGTTAATGAACAAAAACTTGATTTAACGTCCACAAACCTTTTCTGAATAAAGAGCAGTGAATGAATCTCTCTTAGATTTTTCATTTGTTTACGTTTACTAAGATAATAATCACAGAGGTGTCACTTAAAAAATGCGCAGGTGCATAATGAAAGCATTCGATTGCTTTCCTAACCGTTTATGCTCATTTAGTTGTTTAAAAGAAAACCCAGTAACACTTTATTTTAATGGCCCATTTCAATATTGGTAGACTGTCTGCTTAATATCTGTTTATATAGACATTCAACAGAAATTTAACTGACTATAAGAAACTTCGCAAGTACATGTCAGTCAGTCTTTATTTATTTCCCAAAGGCAATTTGGTTGCAGCATACAAGCATATCACACACAATACACAAAAGTACATTATACAATACAAATTCTAGCCTAAGTTTAAAAACTTTACAGCTGAGGGGATGAATGAAAGTTTAAAAGTGTCAACTTACACTAACCCTAACACACCCCAATTTAACAGTCTTTTTAAAATCTAAGGAGAATAAGTTGACATGTAGATGCAATGTAACTTAAATTCAACAAAAAGCCCATCAAAATAAAATGTGACCAAGATCAACATGTTTAGATGTTGTTATAATAATAATAATAATAATAATAATAATAATAATAATAATAATAATAATAATAATAATAATAATAATAATAATAATAATAATAATAATAATAATAATAATTTTAAGTGTTATTATTATTAGGGCGAGGCAGTGGCGCAGTAGGTAGTGCTGTCGCCTCGCAGCAAGGTCACTGGGTCGCTGGTTCGAACCTCGGCTCAGTTGGTGTGTAGTTTGTATGTTCTCCCTGCCTTCGTGTGGGTTTCCTCCAGGTGCTCCGGTTTCCCCCACAGTCCAAAGACATGCGGGACAGGTAAATTGGGTAGGCTAAATTGTTCATAGTGTGTGTGAGTGTGGATGTTTCCCAGAGATGGGTTGCGGCTGGAAGGGCATCCGCTGCTTAAAAACTTGCTGGATAAGTTAGCGGTTCATTCGGTTGTGGCAACCCCGGATTAATAAAGGGACTAAGCCGACAAGAAAATTAATAAATGAATTATTATTATTATTATTATTATTATTATTATGTGTATATGTCTGTTCAAACACACACCCAAAACCCAGACTTTCACAGCTATATTTATCACTATGCAGCGCGTCTGACAGTCGCACACCGCTACATGAACTGACTGTTTTGAGGATTGCATAGGGGCAGCGGTGCCTGTAATGAAAAGGAAATGAATTGTGCTGCTATTATATATATTTCAAAGTGTTTTTATGCCTAAATAAATTGAAAGCACAGAACAGATTCACATTTAAGAGCAAGGGGTGTTCCCTGGTGGTTTGGCGGTATGGGTTGTGTATAGGGAGGTTCGGCTCTTTATTGTTTATTGCCACCCTTCATTGAATGAATAAAAATACGGGAGAAATACGGGAAAATACCTTTACCGGATGATAGCCGGATATAACTGAAAATATGGAAGAATCCCAAGAAAAACAGAAGGGTATGATGTATAATGATGGTGTGTTCTGTAGACAATCAAAACAAATAAATATTGCTTAAGGGGGTTTATAATACTGACCTTAAAATGGTTTTAAAGAAATTAAAAACTGCTTTTATTCTAGCTGAAATAAAACAAATAAGACTTTCTCCAGAAGAAAAAATATTATCTGACATACTGTGCAAAATTTCTTCCTCTGTTAAACATCATTTGGGAAATATTTTTAAAAAGAAAAAAAAAATTCACAGGAAGTCGAATAATTCTGTCTTCAACTGTATATATATCGTTCAAAAATTAATATCTGACTTCAGAAAGATGCAGCTGACCAATCAGAATCAAGCAGCAGCAGCAGACATGATGTGTAATAACTGTATCCACATCCATGCTGTGTTTCTGTTTGTTTGGTTTGATATTCAAAGCACAGTCCTCAGAGAGATCCTAAGATGAAGGGAAATTCAAAAAATTAGGACATTTCCACGAAGCAGCAGGATTTTCAGTCTTCATGAAGCTGTTTGTCCCTCACGGGTGTGCTGGCCTGAAGCCCGGACACTAACTGTCCACGGCTGATATTCCTCTATAAAATTAATTAATCATGCACATGGATCACCAGGGAAACAGTGAGGCGTGTGTAATGGCATACATCATAATCAACGTATTCAGGAAAACAGTCTATTCAAAATGCTAATGTGTTGTATAATGTGCACTTACTGCTGAAGTCAGATATATTAGCTTCCCTAAATTATTAGCCCCCCTGTATATTTTTCCCTTAATTTCTGTTTAACAGAGAAGATTTTTTTCTAATCATAATAGTTTTAATAACTCATTTTTTAATAACTGATTTATTTTATATTTGCTCTGATGACAGAAAAAAATATTTGACTAGATCTTTTTCAAGATACTGATATTCGGCTTAAAGTGATATTTAAAGGCTTAAAAAGGTTAACCAGGCAAAATATTATATAACGATGGCTTGTTCTGTAGACAATCGAAAAAATTAGGAATATACAGTATAACGGTGGCCATATCGTTTTTTTGGGGTTTTTTTTCAAAGATTTTAAAATGAAATCAATTGTTCGTTGTATAAAAATAGAACATTTGGACATATTTATATTTATCGGGTATATCGGTTATCGGCCTCCAAATCTTATCGGATATCGATTATCGATATTGGCCAAAAAATCTAAATCGGTGCATCCCTACACTGTAAAACCCAACAGTCAGCTTTATCAAATGAAATGAGAGTAGTTAACTCAAAATTTCCTGAAAGTTAATTCTACTCATTTAAAAAGAGTTCTGAACTCAGTGTTGAAGTCAAGGAGTTAATTAAATACTTCATTATTTCAACTTAAATGTAGTAAGGTCACAGTACTCATATACTGTAGATTAGTTATTTAACTCAAATTGTTTGTTTCAATCGGTTTCCTCAAACGGTTTGAGTTGCCTTAACTTATTGAGTTCTACAGTGCTCAGTTGGTTTGAGTTCTCTTCCTTTATCGGGTTTTACTGTGCTCAAATTGCTTTGTTTACTCAAATGGATTAAGTTCACAGAACTCACCAGAATTCGTTTTTGAACTTAAATGGTTTGTTGCAATCGGTTACCTCAAACTGTTTGAGTTACTTTAACTTAATGAATTTTACAGTGTAGAATTTGTTTTTCTTATGCAGGCTAATAATATTGACCTATAAATGTTTTTGTTTTGTTTTTTAATTAAAAACTGCTTTTATTCTTGCCAAAAAAAAATAAAACAAATAAGACTTCCTCCAGAAGAAGAAATATTATAGGAAATACTGTAAAAAATTTATTTGCTCTGATAAACATAATTTGGGATAGAAAATAGAAACTCACATGAGGGTGAATAATTCTGATTTCAACTGCTGAATAAGTGACTTTATTTTCGCTGCAGGGATGCCGTAGAACAGATCAGATCTTTATATAACACCGATAAACATAGAGGTTTCCTTCGAGATGATCACTGTGATGAAGCTGTCGGTGGGTGTGTTGGTGTGAGTCAGCTGATGGACCCACAGAATGAGTCACTTTCACACTAAAGAGGCGAACAGAAGAGAATTACACTTTGACTCTCTAAATAGTTTTTCCCTCTTGTAGGTTGAAGGATCTCAGTGTTTTTATAGACATTTCACTAGCTGGCACAGATTATTAGCCTTTCCATTTTAGTCACACTTTATACTAAGGTTTCATTTGTTAATGTATTTACTAACATGAGTTATAGTTGAACAGCATTTATTAATTACAGTTCAACATTTACTTCAGCATTATTAAAGATGCAATGCATCCTGCCTATCTAAATCCTGCAGTTAATCAGTTAATTTATTATATTGTCAATTATTTGTCTTATATATATACTGTACACACTAACCGGTCACTTTATTAGGTACACCTTACTAGTACCGGGTTGGACCCCCTTTTGCCTTCTGAACTGCTTTAATCCTTCGTGGCATAGATTTAACAAGGTACTGGAAATATTCCTCAGAGATTTTGGTCCATATTGTTGCTGCAGATTTGTTGGTTTCACATCCATGATGTGAATCTCCTGTTCCACCACATCCAAAAGGTGCTCTATTGGATTGAGATATGGTGATTGTGGAGGCCATTTGAGTACCGTGAACTCATTGTCATGTTCAAGAAACCGTCTGAGATGATTCGCTTTTTATGACATGGCGTGTTATCCTGCTGGAAGTAGCTATCAGAAGATGGGTACACTGTGGTCATAAAGGGATGGACATGGTCAATAACAATACTCAGGTAGGCTGTGGTTTTGACACGATGCTCAATTGGTACTAATGAGCCCAAAGTGTGCCAAGAAAATATCCCCCACACCATTACACCACCACCACCAGCCTGAACCGTTGATACAAGGCTGGATGGATCCATGCTTTCATGTTGCTTGAAAATTCTGACCCCACCACCTTAGTGTTGCAGCAAAAATCAAGATCAGAACAGGCAATGTTTTTACAATCTGTTATTGTCCTATTTAGATGAACCTGTGCGAATTGTAGCCTCAGTTTACTGTTTTCAGCTGACAGGAGTGGCACCCGGTGTGGTCTTCTGCTGTTGTAGCCCATCCGCCTCAAGGTTCGATGTGCTCTGGCATTTGTGCCCACAGAACTGCCGCTCACTGGATATATTTTCTTTTTCAGACCATTCTCTGTAAACCTTAGAGATGGTTTTGCGTGATAATCTCAGTAGATCAGCAGTTTCTGAAATACGACCAGCCCGTCTGGCACCAACAACCATGCCACGTTCAAAATCACTTAAATCACTTTTCTTCCCCATTCTGATGCTTGGTTTGAACTGCAGAAGATCGCCTTGACCATAGGTGCATCCCAAATTGCATACTTATGCACTATTCTACACCATTTAGTAGTATAAATAGTGTAAGTAGTGCTTTCACACTGAAAACTCTAAAAATAATAAGTGCACTTTAATACCCGGATGATGCACTCATTCAGCCACTAAAATGAAGTGTGGAATGATGGACACCTAACGCACTCAACAACCGCAGGTTTGCTCACGTGGCGGAAGGGGCGAAGCTATCATGTTGGATAACTTGATTTATTTTGGATGGTGAAAGCAAAATTTTCCTACGAGAGTGATTATAGCGCCTCCCGATTGTGAATGCGGTTATACTCACGGCAGGTATTATTTGATAATTCCGTCGTTTATTTCACTGATTTGGCAACCGTCAAAGGTCATCAGGGAAACGGGTTGAATTTCCGCTTAGTAAAAAAACATTAGTGCTCCATTTGGGACGACACTACATAGATATACTATCCTGTTCAGTGTGTAAGTGCATAATTACATAGTGCATGAGTGCATAGTGTGCCATTTGGGACGCAGCTCATGTCTACATGCCTAAATGCATCGAGTTGCTGCCATGTGATCGGCTGATTAGAAATATGAGTTACTTGTAGTTGGACAGGTGTACCTAATAAAGTGGCTGGTGCGTGTTTATAGAGGTTTGTCATCACCAAAAGTCCAAAATGGTGGTCAAAAACCTTTTTTTCTTTGCTGTAGTTAAAATATATTTAGATTTTTAGCCAAAACTTGTGTCTGCACTGAAATAAACCATAATGAATATTCACTGGAGTGTGAAAAAAGCATTGAAAGAACTAGATTTAAGTAATCAGTTCATGCTTTATGCTCGCCAGTCAGAGATAATCAGCTAATTACCACTTCCATGCAGGTTTGTAGAAACTGAGATGTAAGAATCGTATGCAGTGTTAGAATCAGGGCATAATCCAAGCTTCTGTGAGAGTCTATCTATAAATACTGCACATGAATCTTGAGCTGTTCCTGGACTGAACATCAGGCCATCTTATCAATGATATGATTTGTTAAAGGTCAGCTTTAAGATTTTCCATCTGCATGTTCGGATGTGAAGGGAATTTTAAAAGTCTAATAATTCACTCAGAGAACTGAAAACGATTGCAAATCTCAACATAATGGAGCACAAGAGGCACAGTAGCTGTAAAGGAGTGTGAATGTTCTGAATGTGGAAAGCTTTGGTGCTGTGATATGAATGTCAGGACTTTTTGTGAATTTGTAATCGTCTTATAAAGGTATTTGGCTCAATGAAACTCAAATATGGTGGAGTCACTTTGTTCTTAGATGTGGCTTGATGCCTGATTGTCTATTAATAGATTATGCAAGTGTGCAGAATTTTTCGTTTGCAAGGATTCTTTTGAATATTTAATGGATTACTTTATCTTTTATAAATATGCATTAAAGTAGACTTAAAGGGGCACTCAAGTTTTTTCAAATATAACTATATTACATACATTATATTAAAGGTTTTCTTTGTAATAATAATTTATTATTGTTTTATTATTATTATTGGATAGATGGAATTAAATATACAAATAAATAAAAGGTCATTTGAATGTAGATTAAACAAATTAAGGTTTCTTTTGTAATATAATAATTATTATTATTAATGTTTATTTTTAATATTATTATTATTATTGATTTATTTGAATGGATGTTCCTGGATAGATGGAATTAAATAGGCAAATAAATAAATAAATAAATAAATAAATAAATAAATAAATAAATAAATAAAGGGTCATTTAAAATGGATTACACAAATTAAGTTTATTTCTAACAAAAATAATAATGATAATAATAATGATAATAATTATTATTATAATAATAATAATTATTATTATTATTATTATTGTTGTTGTTATTGTTATTATTAATATTATTATAGATATATCTGGATGCCTATCACTCGCTCCTGTCCTCAATCTGGCAACCTGTGCTTGCGTTTGTTTTGATCCAGGAGTGCAATACGCTTATTTCACGCGGCCGCCATTTTAAAGAACCAAAGCGAGGCTGCGGTGGGAAGAAACCCGGAAGTATAGGACCAGCACTGTAAACATTGCAGTAACATGCTGTGTACTGCAAATCTCCAGCTGTTGCCAGTATTTCAAACTGCAGAAATTGTGTAAACATTACTTCAATATCATTCAGTAAGTTTATTTTAAACAATTAAAAGCAATTTAACATCAATCAAGATCACAATCTCAGTGATACGCTTAAGTGTCCTCGTGAGTGATAAAACACTGCAGTCTTCTGCAGCACACCCTCGTGTTGTCTGTAATAGTGTTGTCCTGGTACTGAAGTTTTAAACCCGGCTATTTCCCGCTAACATGGAACTGATCACGGCTTCGTGCTTCAGTCTCTGTGTATCTGTGTTTGATTTGCATTCAGTTTACCGCTCTTCACCCAGTGCAAACACAGACACATGGACTGGATCGTGAAGCAGCCGTCAAGATCAGTCGAGTTATCAAGCAGATCGCTTCGCTTGGCTCGTCTGTGTTTGTGCTCAGTATACAGCGGTGGGTGAACAGATGACCTTCTCAGCCAATCACAATCATTTCTGTTGAACACATGAACACAATGGCAAATCAGTGCTGTTTTAAGAAAGCCATCAACAGTGCCTTAAATGTTAGCGCGAAATTGCCGATTAAAAAATTTTAATTCAGTATCGTGACAAGTCTAATCTAGTGAAAGAATCAGTTTATTAACTCAAGTTTGATAAATGGAATCTAAAACGTGTGTTTGGGAAAGAAAACATTGCTAACTAGGGCCATTTCCCTTAACTTAGCTGAAAATGAGCTCTGATATCCCTTTTCACATTCACCATTTATTCAGAACGGACCTTCGGGTCACCCAGAAGACGGAGAAATTATAAATTTGTGTCACTTTATCTTCACTGAGAAGATGTACAGCTAGTTACACAACATTCCTATGTAACTCCCAATGATACGTGATTCTTCCCACCGCAGCCTCAATTTCGCTTTCGAAAATGGCGGCCGCGTGAAATCAGTCTATACACCAATTACCATGTTTGTAAACATTCAGGATGCGCGTGCAGGGAAGTGGCAGAAAAAAACTGGGAGCGCCAGCATTTACAGCTAGGGAATGACATCAGATGCGGTGCATCTGTTGCATCTTAGTTGTTGTCTTAGAAATAAGATATATTGATTACACATTATATATATTATTTACATAATGCTTTCAGAATATTATAACAGCTCGTCGCACAGTGATTCGGCAAAATTAACATTGAAGTGAGCGGCGTTCACCTGACAGGTCCATTTGCGATATGGATATTGGATAAGACGAAATGACCAAGCATCCAGCCCCAAATACACAATCTCATTGAAGCTCCAAGTGATTTTACAAGAAAGGTCTACAGGTCTACAGGTCTTTGGATGCCAGCAGTGTTCTGTGTGGTCGTGTGCAAGAAATAATGCTCCATGATGACCAGATTCAACACTATGTAGAGCTAAAAGCCGAGATTCTGCTTAGCCAAAGACAAGGAAAGAAGACGGAGTTAATGTTATACAACCCCTGGGTAATTAATCACCAACACGCAAAACGACTGCATTCTGACAGCGAACTGCATCTGTACGGCAGGGTATGTGAACGAGGTAAAGTCGGTTTTATATTCGCACATTCGGACTTTCTCCTTAACAATATAATTTCATTAAAGTATTATTTGCAAACTCTAAATAGCGAAATCTTATTAGCAGGCAATGATTATCAAAGTACAACATGTTCACCGTCAAATAAACAGTGTTAATGTTGTTTTCAAGTCACACTTGCAGGTTATTTTAGACCGAATATTCAAAGTGCCGTGGTAAACAATATGGGAGTTTGTCACAAGTTGTCACTGAATGAATGTGTGAATATAAAACCAACTTTACCTTAATAAACGTAACTTTCACGTTTCATTCTTAGCATTCAGTGTCCGCAGTTTAATTCACCATATGTAACTGTTTTTGCTGAAATCATTTCTGCAATCAAAAACGAGTAATGTGTATGATTCAGCATAGCGTGAACTGACCTGATATGACATGAGAACTGCAGAGTCCAGCATTTCTAATTAGCTCCTCACTTCATTCAGCTCCCATTTAGCCAAAGACGTCTGCAGTCGTTATTAAAGCAGTGTGTGGTGTATGGTAAAAGTTAAATCTTCTATTTTTGGACTCAAATTCGGCATCCTACCGCACAAAACAACATTTTTCCCATTGCAGCCTGTCCTTTTTTTGCAACCGGCGACCCGTGTGACGTCATGTGTGATGTAGGTTGGTAATTGGTTCATACCAGGGTTTTTCAAAGTCTAAGGCCCCGTTTACACTAGTGCGTTTTAGTTTTAAAACGGCGTTGTAGAATGAAAACGATCAGTGTCCACACTCGCGTTTTACCCAGCGTTTCTGAACAGCTCTCCGTCCACACCAAAACGCTGAAAACGCACATCACGTGACCACACAGACACTCTCGGGCAAGCGCTCCAGCATTTCTACCCAGATGAGAGCTCTGCTTGTCGGACTGCGCATCACGCATCTCCCGCTGGATCTAATCTCACTATATTTGCTAAACGTGATATTTCATTCATGTTGTTGTCTTTATGTAACGACATAGGCCAATTCCCTGACTTTGGTCATTGGAATCTATTAAGTTACTTGTTCACGGGTAACATGTTTTGGTTAAGCGCAAAGATAAGTTAATGATTAATCCAGGTACATTGACTGATCGCTTGCCTTTATTTCCTACAATGTATAAACTTATTGTATGTTATACTTTTATAATTATCGATTATTAAAACTGATATTCAGCAAAAGAGAGGGTGCGTTTCGTATTTTCACTGAAATTGAAAGGAGGCAGTTGTTATCGGCTCCGTTTTGTTATAAATATCCACACAGTGAAGATGACGCCCATATATGCAGCACGACGCCTCAACATGTCTGCTGTCTGTTAAGTTTTCTAATATTAAAAAGAAAATAGGCAGTTCCTTAAATCATGTGTACATTTTATTGTTGAGAAAGTGAAACAACGTAGCCAAGGTGATGTGAATGAAGTTATAAAGTACACTGTTCCCTGTGAAGATTTACGCGTGTCCTCGGTATGTTTTCCATATCAAACTGAGAAAAGAGACTGCAGCCTTGATCAAACTTGCGAAGTCTTAACTTACAAGAAGAGGATGCGAGACTGAACTGTGTGTGGGCTACTTAATATTGAGGAAAAGCCCCAATCAGATAGGCGAACGTTTGCAGCCCCGCCTCCGTTTTCAGATGTCTCCGTCTTTCCCCATCCACACTGAGACGGAGCAGCAGCGTTTTAGAATGAAAACGGCCTCTCCAGCGTTTTCAAAAAGCTCCGTTTTCGGCGCTCGAGAACTCCGGCGTAGTGTGGACGGATGGCGTAACCGTAGCAAAACTTGTGCAGTTTCAAACTAAAACGCACTAGTGTAAACGGGGCCTTAGACAGTGGGCCTCCCTTTTGACACAACTTATCCATTGGCGTCCCCCCTCCTCCCAAACACGCACACACACACACACACACACACACACATACACACACATATGTATATATATATATATACAGTATATATATAAAGACACAGACAGATGTCAGACTGTTAACTCACTTTGATCATCATTTGCATGAAAGTGCAATTATTTACAGAATAATAACAAGTATTTTAATATAACGTTTTTAAAACTAGGATGATGGTTTAATATGAATTGAACAGATCCAAGAACTGTCCATCCTAGTCAAAACAGTCGAAGTTTAGCGGGTCTCATGCTGTCATTAGCCAAAATATCTTGACAAACCACACATAAAGGTCGTGGTTCATCAGCTGGTCCTGTCCACGTAAATCCTAAACTCAAATACTGATCATCATATCATCGTCTTTTGGGTTTAAGCCCTGAACTTGAAGGCTTTGAATCGGGGGGTCTTAGAAACCGATCCATTGTATTAGCAGGCATATACCTGTATTGGCGGGCTTGCCAAACAGAAGCGAATTCACAGCTATGGCCTTCTGGGTAAAAAAAGTTTTCTTATTTTAGACGTATTTTTTTATTTTTTTTTAGCTTTGTTTAATTAAAACGTTAAAATATAATAAAAAATACATATAATAATTAAACTTAATAATTATATTTTTATTATATAATATTTTTTCCCGCGCCTACCCTGACATGCTCTGGCGCCCCCCAGGGGAGGCGCGCCTCACACTTTGAAAACCCCTGGTCTATACCTAGTTCAACCACTGGGTGTCAAACTTACATACTGCACATTTAAAAGTAAATGCTCGTGTTTGTGTTCAGGTTTTTCTTCATTTTATTAAGTTTAATGAGCTTTTTTTTTTTTAAATAATTTTACTATTTAATGTTTTCTTTTAATCCATTGATATTTCATTTCTCTTTGAGATGGCAGTGTGTTTACTCCTGCTGGCTGACGGTCATGTTTAGGTGCAGTTTGCCACTGTCCTGTTGTCATTGCAGCACATACGAGCGTGTGTGAGTGACCGTGCTGTGTGTTCTGTCCTGTAGATGGATGAGATTAAGCTAAAGGACCGTGCTGTCTGTGGGCTGGAGAGAGAGCTGAACGCTCAGGCGGGCCACACGTGGAAACTACAGCAGCAGAAACAGGCTGTAGACACTCAGCTGGCCCTGCTGCGAGACTCCAGCCCCAGACGAGAAGGCCCTTATTCCCCCGCTGCAGGAGACACAGACAGCACTACTAACGTTGTAAGCACCTCTACTTCATTACTAAACCACACTCACATCGCTTGTTGCACTTCTGCTCACACCCGTTCTCTGAAAGCCAAATCAGTAATAAAGGAGACCGATGCACAATGTCAAATGCTTATAATTGAGCAGCTTTGGCTTTATATCTAACAGGTCTTTCTTCTCCTCCACATTTAATCTACTGCTTTTAAAGCAGCTTCATTTTGAGTGTCTCCTGCTGTTTCTGGAATAAGGGCCTGTTGTTTTGCCATATATTTTATTGTTATACTCTGTGTAGTCTAACAAATAAATATTGCATTCATCTTATTTGACTGAATTTTTTTTTTGTTTATTTTACAGATGCTTATATTCAAAGTTACTTGCGTTGCATTTTTGATTAGTGCTTCTCTTTGAGAAGTGACCCTTTACTGTAATAGTTAACTGCAGAAATTGCATTGCAGTGTTTTTTCAATTTAATGGAACATTATCACGTCATATTTTGACATTTTTTCAGAATGTTTAGTTATTTGGGCCATTAATCTAGACCAGGGGTGGGCAATCTTGGTCCTGGAGGGCCGGTGTCCTGCATAGTTTAGCTCCAACCCTATTCAAACAAACCTCCCTATAGAGTTCAAGTGATCTTGAAGACACTGATTAGCATGTTCAGGTGTGTTTGACTAGTGTTGGAACAAAACTCTGCAGGGACACCGGCCCTCGAGGATCAAGTTTGCCCATCCCTGATCTAGACTATGTGTTTAATATTTTAATGTTTAAAAGCATTTTTGCTAATTTAATTTTAATGTGGACATCAAGATGGGATATCTTTGACCTGTCTTTATTTAAAACATTTGACAGTATATGCCTTTAATTAATTGAGAAGTTAAATAAAAAAAATTATTTAAGTGATTTATTACATTGTAGTTGGGCTTCCGAAGTTGCATTCAATTATTAATTATTTTGTTCAAATATTTAAATGTTTTATTTTAATTTAATAATGTTTTAAGAAAAATTTAATTCAGCCTTGGTGAAATTTACCAGTAGAATCTTATATATATACTGTTTTCAAAATATATCTATATATATATTTTGTTTTATTAGTAGTATTTCACAAAATGTCCATGAATAAATTTGTATTTTATTTTATTTTATTATTATTATTTTTTGTTCGTATTTCGCAAAATGCCCATTAATACATTTGTATTTTATTTTCATTTGTTTTATTTCATTTTATTTATTACATTTTTTTTCGTATTTCACAAAATGCCCATTAATAAATTTGTATTTTATTTTTAATGATTTATTTCATTTTATTTATTTATTTAATTTTATTTTATTTTAATTTTTTTTGGTAGTATTTTACAAAATGCCCATTAATAAATTTGTATTTTATTTTCAATTATTTATTTCATTTTATTTATTTATTTTATTTTATTTATTTATTTTTTGGTAGTATTTTACAAAATGCCCATCAATAAATTTGTATTTTATTGTCATTTATTTTATTTCATTTCATTTTATTTATTTATTTTTTGGTAGTATTTCACAAAATGCCCATTATTATTTTATTTTTTTTATTAATAGTAAAATAATATTACAATTTTAAATAGTAAAATTTTTATTATTATTATTATTATTATTATTATTATTATTATTATTTATCCATTCTTTCACTCATTCTAAAGTGTATTTTGTTTCATCAGTTTGGTATCTAAAGCTCAAAAGGGTTTGCCCATTGCTTAGTCAAATATATCAACATATAAATAAACTATACACGTATAAAAATAGACGAAATTGTGAAAATGTAATTTTCAACACTACATTGGCGGCTCTTCATATAAGCTGAAGCTGAAAGAGTAAGTGTGATTTTTTCAACATTTCACCCTCACAGGGCTGTTAGGAAATGCATAGCACATGCACACACACACACACACACACACACACACACACACACACACACACACACACACACACACACACACACACACACACACACACACATTTGACTGCCTTTTTTGAGGGTCTTCCCATAACCTTAATAATGCATATACTCTACAAACTGTATTCTGTCCTTTTCCACAAACCCATACCCTATAAATTCTGTGTGATTTATCAGCCATTTTCCTCAGGGAGACCAAATAATATCCCTACAAATTCAGAAATTTCTGGTATTGCTATACTTGTAAGGACATTTGTGGTGCAAAGGTACACACACGTTTGTTTTTGTGAATTGTAGGGACATTCCATAAGTTTTCACGCATTTTATACTGTACAAAATGTTTTTTTGTTTTTTCTATTACCTTACCCCAACCCTTACCCTACTTTTTAAAATTAAAGTTTGATAGGAGGCGCCTTTAAAAGTAGCATCTCAAGGTACTTTACAGACATTAAATGTGAAACAAAAGATACAAGGATGAATCCAAAACAAATTTAATAATAAACAATAATTAAAAGCACATAATAATACTATAACAATAGTAATAGATATAAAAATCATATAAAAGTCAAATAAAATCAAATAAAAGCCACTCTAAAACAGTAAGTTTTAAGAGATGATTTAAAAATACTGTACTCAGGGATTCTGCATTGCGAATATCAAAGGGTAAGAAGTTACACAATTCAGGTGCCTATGAAAAATCTAGAGTTGAGCTGCATTGTCTGAGCAGTTAAAAGACCAGCATCAGACGAGATTATTTAATCAGACGACGATCATTAAATGATCAGATAAATATAATCTTAATAACCTTAAATTTAAGTAAGTTTGATATTTTTACGTGTGTTTGTTTTTTACTAGTATTATTATATTTCTAAAGTTATTATGAGGCATGCTGGATTGTGTTTTTTGTTATTGTTCATGAGTAATTATTGTTTGTATGTATTTGTTGTGTCATGATGCTACGCTGTAAAACCCAATAAGTCAAGGTAACTCAAACCATTTGAGGAAACTGATTACAAGTTTTTAAAACTAATTCTAATGAGTACTGTGAACTTAATTCATTTGAGTAAAACAAGCAATTTGGGCACAGTAAAACCCGATAAATGAAGAGAACTCAAACCAACTGAGCACTGTAAAAGCCAATAAGTTAAGGTAACTCAAACCGTTTGAGGAAACCGATTGCTACAAACCATAAGTTCACAAACAAATCCTAATGAGTACTGTAAACTTAATCCATTTGAGTAAATGAAGCAATTTGAGCACAGCAAAACCCAATAAAGGAAGAGAACTCAAACCAACTGATTACTGTAAAACCCAATAAGTTAAGGCAACTGAAACGATTTTAGGAAACTGATTGCTACAAACCATTTGAGTTAAAAAAAAACTAATCTATATGAGTATTGTGAACTTACTCCATTTAAGTTGAAGTAATCAGGTATTTAATTAACTCATTACCTTTAACACTGAGTTAAAAACTGTTTTCAAATGAGTAGAATTTTCAGTCAATTTTGAGCTAACTACACTTATTTCATTTGATAAAGTTGACTGTTGGGTTTTACAGTGTGCTGCCCTAATACAATTGCCCCCGGGGGAATTAATAAACTTGTTAAACTCAATCTTCAATGGAAACATTCTGCAGTTTTACTTTCTCAAAATAAAATTCTGTACGGTTTGACATATTGGGACATTGGCAATGTCCTGATGGTCAAATTCTGTTTATATACTTGTCATATCCATGTCATTATACAAGTTTGTGTCCTGATATGTCACAAAAACACACATGCACAAAAACACACGTGCACTTACATTATTTTCCTGCATTTTAATATCATATACTTGTCTTTGTGTTGCTGTAGGTTTGATTTGAGCTTCAAGTGCTTTTATTTTCTCTGCTGGAGAAAAGGTGGATTTGATCAGTGACCTTTCAGCTGTTTGTCAGATGTGGCCAGAGCTCCACGTCTACTGTTTTACAGTCGGTTGACATAATGAAGAATGTCCTAAATACACCTGCAATAGCAAAGGGAGTTGCCAGAAAATACAGTCAGAATTATTAACCCTCCTGAATTATTGAAAATGATGTACTGTCATCATGGCAAAGATAAATTAAATCAGTTATTAGAAATGAGCTATTAAAACTAATATGTTTAAAAATGTGTTGAATATAATTGTTTTTCCATAAAACAGAAATTGAGGGAAAATATACAAGGGGGCCATTAATTCAGACTTCAACTGTATGATGATTGTTTTTGTGATCTAGAGTCACATATAGAAAGTCAAATTAAGACACATGTTTGTGTTAAAAGAGCTGCAGTTTGGTGAGTGTACCGATGAGAGAGTATTTTAACACCGGAAAATGATGCGATGAATGTTTTTTTTCCCCCAGTTACCTGCAGTTGGTTTGTTTTCCAGATGCAGCAGTTGGATGAGAAAGACGCTCGACGGTTTCAGTTGAAAATTGCAGAACTGAGTGCCATAATCCGCAAACTGGAGGACCGAAACGCACTGCTGTCAGAGGAACGCAATGAACTGGTGAGTTTGT
The DNA here is from genome assembly GCF_052040795.2 of Danio rerio. NCBI lineage: Eukaryota > Metazoa > Chordata > Actinopteri > Cypriniformes > Danionidae > Danio > Danio rerio. Next base: position 44,212,143 of record NC_141032.1, on the reverse strand, counting down.
GCTATTTTAGGTGATTTCACTTAAATATGTGAGTGGGGTTTAACTTATTGTTAGGAAATATATCAGTTAAAATGTCTATTTGATAATATTATAAATTATATTATTAATTTAATAAATTAATCTATATTTTATTTTAATTTATATATGTATTTATTTATTATTTACATTTTTAAATAATTAATTTAACATTTTTGCATTTACATTTTACATACACACACACACACACACTACCGGTCAGAAGTTTGGGGTCAGTAGGATTTTTAAATGTTTTAAAATAAGCTTCTCCAGCTCACTAAGGTTGCATTTGTTAAATCAAAAATACAGTACAAACTGTACAATTGTGAAATGTTCTTGCACTATAAAATAAATGTTCAAAAGTAGTTTATCATTTCATTTAATCATTTATTCCAGTGATTTGAAGATGCGTTTTCAGCTTCATCACTGCATGGTCACATGATACTTCAGAAATCCCTCTAATATTAATTATTATTATTATTATTATTATTATTATTATTATTATTATTATTATTATTATTATTATTATTATTATTAATGGCAATGGTAATAAAAGCATTAATGATTGGAGTAATCATTTCATTTGAAACTACATAAAATTTCACTACATAAGAAATCAGTTATTTAAAACTTTTTCAAATATTTCACAATTTAATGAAAAAGAAAAACATGAAAAAAACACAACTGACCCCAAACTTTTGAACGGTAGTGTAGTTGTAATTTCTATTGTATTTCCAAAAAAATTAATAATTTAAATAAATGCCTTTGAGATCTTTTCTTTTCAGTAGTAATATTTTACTAACTGCCCATTAATACATTTTTATTTCATTTTATTTTTTTCTGTTTTTTATAGTAAATTTTTTTGCTTTATTTTATTTTAATTTACAATATACTAACAATATTTAGCTTTTAATATTTAAAAAAATATTTATATGATAATGATTTTATTTTATGTTGCGTATTTATTATTTAATACAAAGGCGATGCAATTTTATTTAATCTTTTATTTATTTGGTTTTATTTTTCTGGAAATGATAAAAATGATAAAAAATTTTAAATAAATGTTTTATAAAACTAAGAAAAATTGAGATCAAGAAATTAAATTAACCTTCTTTTAAAATTAATTTAAAAATTAATTACTTTTAAAAAGTAATTTAGTAATTAATATATTTTATTTTGTTTAGTTTTGTTTTTATACTATACTAAATACTTAATATTTAAATACTAAATATTTATATATTTTTTTAATTTAAGTTTATTTACTATATGCCAACAATATTTAGTTTGTATTATTACAGTTTTTTATATGATAATGGTTTGTTTATTATAAGTCTATTTTCCTTTTTTTTTTTTTTTTTTGACATATAATTCAGATCCATAAACCCACATTAACCTTCTTAAAAAAAACTTTGAGCATCTGTACCCTGTAATATTGAACATCCTTTTGCTTTTCTTTGCTTTGTCTCCCTCTTCAAATGTTCATCATTTCAATCACTAGACTGAATGGGCGTTATCAGTGGTTATCAGCTGATAGATATGGGCCAGTAGGGGCCTTCTGCACCTACTAGCAGGCCCAGAAAGCTGTCATCATCCATCCATATGATTTCTCAACTTTACTTATAGAGAAGACTCCAGATCTAGATCTGTTTTTACATTACTGTGATGGTTGGGGTAGGGGTAGGCGTTAATAAAATACAATTAATGGGAAATTTAAAAAAATATATAAATAATTCTCGTTAACATCCAACCGCAGCCATATGGGACCTATAGCTGATTAACCATGTGGATGGATGATAACAGCCTTCTGAGCCTACTAGGTGCAGAAGGCCCCTACTGGCCTCTATCTATTAGCTGATAACCACTGATAACATTAACATTCAAATTGTATAAATATTTTTCTCTGTATCATGTTTACTGTAATCTCATAGTGTATTACAGAGTGTTTTTCCCTCTCTAAGTATAGTGTGATGGTGTAAATGTTGTCAGTGATAAATGATCTCAGTGTTTCCTCCCTTCAGCTCAGACAGACTTAAAGATCAATACAGAAATGGAGAGATTTAGGCAACGGCAGCTAAAACCTTCAGGAAAGATTTTTGCATTGTGTAGTTACTGCAAATATGAATACTTTATTTTTATTTCATTTTCTGTAGTTAAGTATTTATTTTAGTTTGATTTCAGAAAATATTTCAGCAAAATTGCAGAGAAATAATTGCTTAATGCCTACTTTTTAGGTTCAGAAAATACAGCATCCCAGCAAAATTGGCTATAAATAATAATGGTTTTTTTTTTCATTATTTTGCTAACTTATTTTGCTTTATTTTCAGAAATTGTTTGAGAATAATTTACTCCATTTTATTTTTATTTTATTTTAGGTTTAGAAAATACAGCATGTCAGCAAAATTGCCTATACATAATTATACAATTTTATTTTGCTCAAAAATTGTTATATTTTATTTTCCAAAAATTGTTTTGAGAAATATTGGCTCTATTGTTTTGTTTTATGTGTATTTTATTTAAATAAGATAATTTTATTAAAATATTATTTTATGTTCAGAAAATGTCAGCAAAATTGCCTATAAATAATAAACTTTTATTTTGATTAAAAGTTTTATTTTTAGAAATGGTTTGAGAAATATTGGCTCTAATTTTTTTATTGTATTTTATTTTATTTTAGGTTCAGAAAATACAGTATGTCAGCAAAATGGCCTTAAAAATATGTATTTTATTTTATTTTGCTTAAAAATCTATATATTTTATATTCAGAAATTAAGAAATATTGGCTCTAATTATTTTTATTTTATTTTATGTTTAGAAAATGTCGGCAAAATGTGTCTATAAATAATTATAATTTTATTTTGATTAAATATTTTATTTTATTTTCAGAATTATTTTGAGAAATTATTGGCTTTAAATATTTTATGTTATTTTAGGTTCAGAAAGTATGTCAGCAAAATTTTCTATAAATAATTAGTTAATTTTATTTTGCTCAAATATTTTATTTTATTTTCAGAAATTGTTTGAGCTGTATTGGCTCTTATTATTTTATTTAATTTTATTTTAGGATCAGAAAATACAGTTTATCAGCAAAGTTTCCTTTAAATAATTGTTTAATTTCATTTTGCATAAATATTTTATTTTCAGAAATTGTTTGACAGGTATTGGCTCTAATTATTTCATTTTATTTTATATAGCCTACCTACATTTTTTATTTATTTTTTTTTTTTTACTTTAAATTACATTTTATTGCGGTTTAGAAATAAAGGCTTTAGAGTATTTTTTTTACGTTTGTGTGTGTGTGTCCAGTTAAAGCGTCTCCGTGAAGCTGAGAGCCAGTATAAGCCTGTGCTGGACAAGAACAGACGTCTCAGCCGCAAGAACGAGGAACTGGCTCATGCATTGAGACGCATGGAGAACAAACTGCACTTCGTCACTCAGGAGAACATCGAAATGGTAAAGAAACAGAAATATATATCTGCATAGCATAAACACTCACAAACTAAGAGATTGTTCTGTCTTTGTATGTGTCATCAGAGGGGGAAGCCCCGCCCATTAGTGACAGTCTCTCCCTCATTAGCATAAACAGCCGTGAGTGAGAAGCAGCTGTCCGCCATTAGAGTTTTCACGGTGTACCTAATGAAGATAATGTCAGCGACTTTCTATTTTAAGAGAAAACCTTCAGCTAATATCTGTTATTTAATATTAAGATCAGATATTTTGTGAATACAGCCAGGCTCTGATCATTATTATGGTGACCCATCAGACAGTGAGTAATTCTCTGTATGTGCACACAAACCTCTGGTCACTGGATGTGAGGATTGAGCTTTTGTTTTGTCACAGCGGGAAAAAGCGGGGACGATTCGACGGCCCAGTTCTCTGAATGATCTGGACCAGAGTCAAGAGGAGAGAGAGATCGAGTTTCTGAGACTACAAGTGCTGGAGCAACAGAACATCATCGACGATCTGTCCAAGGTATCAGCTGTTCTTCTCGCATGGATTTACAAAACTCTATTTTATTGATTGATTTTGTGGGATTGTCTTTTTGATTCATTTCTAACAGTAGCATAACAAAGCAATGATGACAGTACAGATATTTAAAGAGAAAAACAAACAGTAGATATACTTCTGAATATGACAGAACTCATTCTTTATTCACATAATTTTTTACATTCTTTATTAAAAATGCCGTATGATGCCTTTTATTAGTTATCATCTGTGTGTGTGAGATCTGCGTTGTCATAAAGCTCAGCATCTATCACAAAACAGATTTATTCACAGGATTTAGGATTTATGTCTCTTTTCAAGCAGAATTTTACTCGCAATGAATCGCGTGGCATCACATCATTTTGTTGTTGATGTTTGTATTGTTATTCATATTTCTATTCCTAGATATTTCCTATATTATACACAGTTGAAGTCATAATTTTAGCCCCCCTGAATTATTAGCCTCCTATTTCTTTTTTTCCCAATTTCTGTTTAACAGAGAGAAGACTTTTTCAGCACATTTCTAATCATGATGGCTTTAATAACTCATCTCCAATAACTGATTTATTTTATCTTTGCCATGATGACAGTAAATAATGTTTTACTAGATATTTTTCAAGATACGTCTATAAAGCTTAAAGTGACATTTTAAGGCTTAACCAGGTTAATTAGGCAAGTTATTGTATAACTTTTGCTCTTGAAAAACATATGGTATTTAAAAAATGAAAAACGGCTTTTATTTTAGCCAAAATAAAACAAATAAGACTTTCTCCAGAAAAAAAAAAATATATATATATATTATCAGACATACTGTGAAAATGTCCATGCTCTGTTAAACATCAATTGGGAAAATTTAAAAAAGAAAAAAAAATTAAAGGGGGCTAATACTTCAATTGTAAAAGTACAGTTCTAGAAAATTCTATAAAAGTTTTGTATGAAATTATTGCTATTTCTTCAGAAATTCACTTATCATGTGATGCTATGAATTATATGATGCATAATTGATCTGTTTTGTTCTATTCTAGTCCAGTCTTGTCTAATTTATTTTGTTCTGTTTTATTCCATAAAACAGTTTATGTAGTAAATTGCAGCCTTTTCACACTCATGTACCATGATTATATATTTAAGCTCATGCATCATTCTATATGAGTTTATTATATTCCAAACTTTAATTCTATTTTAATTTGAGAAATGTATTCCTATTTCCTTTCTCACAGGAATTCTCTTACTGTGACATGTTAAGAATCCACTGATGCTCTATTCTATTCTATTCTACTCTATTCTATTATATTCTATTCTATTCTATTCTGTTCTATTCTGTTCTATTTTACTCTATTCTATTCTTTACAACAGTTTATGTATTAAATGAGTCTTTTCACACTTATGTAACATTATTGCAGATTTAAGCTTATGCATCAATAAATTTAATTTTATTCTATTCCCAACTTCAATTCTATTTAAGTTTAAATGTATGTACCTATTTTCTCCCAAGAATTCACTCACTATGTAATGTCAATATTCCACTGATGCAGTAGTTCTATTCTATTCTATTCTATTCTATTCTATTCTATTCTATTCTATTCTATTTTTATTTCTATTTTTTTTCTTTCACATGACATCTTTGTTCTATTTTATATTGGACCATTGTTTTATTATTGCAGATTTAAGCTAATGCATCACTCTATTGGATTCTATTATATTCCAAAGTTCAATTTTATTTAAGTTTCTAATTTTTGCACCTATTTTGTCCCAGGAATTCGCTCACTGTGTGATGCCAAGTTTCCTCTAATGCATTATTTTATTCTATTCTATTCTATTCTATTCTATTCTATTCTATTCTATTCTATTCTATTCTATTCTGTTCTTTCATGTGACATATTTTGTTCTATTTTATAACGAACTTATGTAACATGATTGCAGATTCAAGCTTATGCTTCATTCTATTTAATTCAATTCTAATGCTTATGCTTCTTAATCTTATTTTATTTTAAGTTAAAAAATTTGCACCTATTTTCATCCAAAAATTCACTTACCTTGTGGTGCCAAGATTCCACTGATGCATCATTCTATTCAGTTTCATTCCGTTTGTTTTGTTTTGTTTTGTTTTGTTTTGTTTTGTTTTGTTTTGTTTTGTTTTGTTTTGTTTTGTTTTGTCATGTGAAATCTATTTTGTTCTGTTCAATTGTGGACTCGTGTAACATGATTGAAGATTTAAGCTTAAACACTGTTCTATTTGATTCTATTCTTTTACTAAGTTAAAATTTAGCACCTCTATTCACTGTGTGATGCCAAGTTTCCACTGATGCATTATTCTATTCTATTTTATTCTATTCTAGTCCAGTGTCACCAAATAAATAAAACAATGGCTCGTAAAATAGCTCTTTAGGAATTTTCCAAACTGCGGTAAACCTTGAAACTGGTTATCGTCCCATGCCTAGTTTGCACATGCAAATGATGTATTACTGTTTTCTGATTATTCTATTTTACTATTATAATTTTTTGCAGGCTCTGGAAACCGCTGGATATGTGAAGACTGTGATAGTAAGTAATTTTGCCTCTGGGAAATATTCACACTTTATGTTGCTAAAATATGTCGGGGGTTTTTTTGCATATGAGTTATATACTGTACGTCTTGCCTAACAAACCCCAGATGAAAAATGTGTTTTCTCAAAGGGTGAATGATATTATCAACTACTGTATGTGTGTGATGTTCAAATATTAATCTAAATGCAAATACCAGGCATCACCTTATGGATAAACCTACAAATGTTGTGCAAACGACACATTTTAAAAACACCACAGAAGTGAGATGTTCTTGTAGGACAGTGATTTTGATGTGTTTGGTTTTTATTAGGATTAACAAGGATTAATTCCTTGAGATACACAGTACCATCTCATTTTTAAGGGAGTCCCACAATTTAATAGAACCACAAAAACACAAAACAAAAACACTTATTACATATTTGTGATTTTGACATACTTTTGTTTTTAATGGTGTTCTTCAGGAGCGAGATATGCTGCTGAGATATAGGAGACAGGACAGCCTGCGCAGGAAGAAGCCCTTCAGAACCTGTAGAGTACGCAGACATCAGGATAAATCTACACATCGCACTGTCAAATAATAATATTAATAGGGCAGCACGATAGCTCGATGGTTAGCACTGTCGCCTCACAGCAAAAACATTGCTGTTTTGAGTCCCGGCTGGGTTAGTTTACATTTCTGTGTGGAGTTTGCATGTTCTCCCCATGTTCGCGTGGGTTTCTTTCGGGTGCTCAGGTTTCCCCACAGTCCAAAGACGTGCGCTATAGGTGAATTGAATAAGCTAAATTGGTTGTAGTGTATTTGTGTGAATGTGAGAGTGTATTGGTGTTTCCCAGTTTTGGGTTGCAGCTGAAAGGGCATCCGCTGTGTAAAACATATGCTGGATAATTTGGCAGTTCATTCCACTGTGGCGACCCCAGATGAATAAAGGGACTAAGCCGGGACTAACTTCATTCATTCATTCATTTTCCTTCAGCTCAGTCCAATATTTATAAGGGGTGGCTACAGTGGAATGAACCACCAACTATTCCAGCATATGTTTAAACCTATGCAACCCAGTACTGGGAAACACCCATACACACTTATGCACACACACTCATACACTACGGCCAATTTAGTTTATTCAATTCACCTATAGTGCATGTGGTTGCACTGTGGCGGAGCACCCAGAGGAAACCCACGCCAACACAGGGAGAACATGCAAACTCCACAAAGAAATGCCATCTGACCCAGCCAGAACTCGAACCAGTGCTAACCACTGAGCCACCTCTGAATTAAAATTGACGTTAAAATGATTACATTCATGTCTGTTTTCGTTTGTTTATATTGTATTGATTTGATTTATTAATAGATTTTAAGTTTGCCGTAATTCTGCATTTATTTATTTAAGTGTAGTCTGAATGTAATGTAATGTATTTTACTGATTGTTCGAATTGTGTTTTAATAAGCACTGGTTATTATTATTATTTTGAATAATTCTGCATGTAGTTTTTTGTGATTTGTATTGTTCATATCCCCTCTCCTGCTCTTGTGTAGCCGGTGGTGGAGACGTTTTTCGGCTATGATGAGGAAGGCTCCATAGACTCAGACGGCTCCTCTATTTCCTACCACACAGACAGAACACCCTGCACTCCAGACGATGACCTCGAGGAGGTGTGTGTGTGTGTGTGTGTGTGAGTGCGTGCGTGCATGCGCGCATGCCTGCGTGCGTGCGTGCGTGTGTGTGTGGGCGTGCACGTGTATGTTAGGGTTACAGTTAGGGTTACATAAATGTACTGTATGTGCGTGTGATTGTGTTATCTGCTGTGTTGTGTGTTGTGTGTGTGTGGTATCGTGTGTATGCTGTGTCTGGGAATGTGTTCTGTGTGTGTGTCAATCTGCTGTGTTTTGTGTGTGTCCTGCCTGCTTTGTGTGTGTGCCACTGTGTGTTACTGTGTCAGTCTGCTGAGTTTTCTGTGTATGTATGCTGTGACCAAAAACATGTCCTGCGTGTGTTTGCTTTGTGAGGGTGTGTCTGCCTGCTGTGTGAGTGGGTGTATATGCTGTACCTGTAATCCTGTGTGTGTGTTTGTGTGTGTGTGTGTGTGTGTGTGTGTGTGTGTGTGTGTGTGTGTGTGTGTGTGTGTGTGTGTGTGTGTGTGTGTGTGTGTGTGTGTGTGTGTGTGTGTGTTTTTGTGACATATCAGGACACAAATCTGTATAATGACATGGGTAAGACACAGGTATTACAAAAAGGAGGTGAAATGTGAGGACATTAGTGACGTCCTCATTTCTTAAAATGCTTTTAAATCCAACAGAGTGAGTTTAATCAGAGAGTAAAGCTGCACACAGTCTCTTGTGATGGTTGGGTTTAGGGGTAGGGTAGGATGAGGGCAATATAATATACGGTTTGGGCAGTATAAAATGAATGGAAACCTATGTAATGTCCCCAATATTCACAAAAACAAACGTGTGTATGAATGAATGTATGTGTGTGTGTGTGTGTGTGTGTGTGTGTGTGTGTGTGTGTGTGTGTGTGTGTGTGTGTGTGCACGCATATACTGTGCATGTTAATGTGTTGTGTGTGTGTGTTTGTGTATGCTGTGCCTTCAAATGTTGTGTGTGTATACTCTGCCTGTAAGTGTGTGCGTGTACACATGTAAGTGTGTGTATGCCTGTGCTGTGCCTGTTAATGTGTTGTATGTGTGTTTGTGTAAGCTGTGCCTGTAAACGCGTTGTGTGGGTGTGTGTGTGTAGGGCATGCTGAAGGAGGAGACAGAGCTGCGTTTCCGTCAGCTGACGATGGAGTATCAGGCTCTTCAGAGGGCTTACGCTCTTCTGCAGGAGCAGGTGGGAGGAACCTTTGATGCAGAGAAGGAACTGAAGGTAAATCATTTAAACACATCAAACATTTACAGTCGCCTAACAACAACATCTCAGCTCTTAGCCGACGCTTCTTCATACTGCAGGAATGTCATTCTTTTAGCTGCTTTACTAGGTCATAAATAACACTATGAACTAAAGTATCATGCTGTAAAAATGTATTACTCCTGTATTAATGACTTCTTGGCGGCACAGTGGCTCAGTGGCTAGCACAGTCACCTCACAGCAAGGAGTTCACTAGTTCAAGTACCGGCTAGGCATTTCTTTGTGGATTTGGCATGTTTTCCCCATGTTGGCGTGGGTCTACTGTTGATAGTAGAAATGATAGTTATAATGACAGTAAAAATGACAACAACCATAATAATAAATATAGCTGCAAGCAGCAATTAAGGGGCCAAGCAGTCCAGAGGCAGAATGAGCAAAGCAGTCCAGAGGCAGAATGAGCAAAGCAGTCCAGAGGCAGAATGAGTAAAGCAGTCCAGAGGCAGAATGAGTAAAGCAGTCCAGAGGCAGAATGAGTAAAGCAGTCCAGAGGCAGAATGAGCAAAGCAATCCAGAGGCAGAATGAACAAAGCAGTCCAGAGGCAGAATGAACAAAGCAGTCCAGAGGCAGAATGAACAAAGCAGTCCAGAAGCAGAATGAGCAAAGCAATCCAGAGGCAGAATGAACAAAGCAGTCCAGAGGCAGAATGAACAAAGCAGTCCAGAGGCAGAATGAACAAAGCAATCCAGAGGCAGAATGAGCAAAGCAGTCCAGAGGCAGAATGAGTAAAGCAATCCAGAGACAGAATGAACAAAGCAATCCAGAGGCAGAATGAACAAAGCAGTCCAGAGGCAGAATGAACAAAGCAGTCCAGAGGCAGAATGAACAAAGCAGTCCAGAGGCAGAATGAGTAAAGCAGTCCAGAGACAGAATGAACAAAGCAATCCAGAGGCAGAATGAACAAAGCAGTCCAGAGGCAGAATGAACAAAGCAGTCCAGAGGCAGAATGAACAAAGCAGTCCAGAGGCAGAATGAGTAAAGCAGTCCAGAGGCAGATGAGCAAAGCAATCCAGAAGCAGAATGAGCAAAGCAGTCCAGAGGCAGAATGAGCAAAGCAGTCCAGAGGCAGAATGAACAAAGCAATCCAGAGGCAGAATGAACAAAGCAGTCCAGAGGCAGAATGAACAAAGCAGTCCAGAAGCAGAATGAGCAAAGCAATCCAGAGGCAGAATGAACAAAGCAGTCCAGAGGCAGAATGAACAAAGCAGTCCAGAAGCAGAATGAGCAAAGCAATCCAGAGGCAGAATGAACAAAGCAGTCCAGAGGCAGAATGAACAAAGCAATCCAGAGGCAGAATGAACAAAGCAGTCCAGAGGCAGAATGAACAAAGCAGTCCAGAGGCAGAATGAACAAAGCAGTCCAGAGGCAGAATGAACAAAGCAGTCCAGAGGCAGAATGAACAAAGCAGTCCAGAAGCAGAATGAGCAAAGCAATCCAGAGGCAGAATGAACAAAGCAGTCCAGAGGCAGAATGAACAAAGCAGTCCAGAGGCAGAATGAACAAAGCAGTCCAGAGGCAGAATGAACAAAGCAGTCCAGAGGCAGAATGAACAAAGCAATCCAGAGGCAGAATGAGCAAAGCAGTCCAGAGGCAGAATGAGTAAAGCAATCCAGAGACAGAATGAACAAAGCAATCCAGAGGCAGAATGAACAAAGCAGTCCAGAGGCAGAATGAGTAAAGCAGTCCAGAGGCAGAATGAGCAAAGCAGTCCAGAGGCAGAATGAGTAAAGCAGTCCAGAGGCAGAATGAGCAAAGCAGTCCAGAGGCAGAATGAACAAAGCAGTCCAGAGGCAGAATGAACAAAGCAGTCCAGAGGCAGAATGAACAAAGCAGTCCAGAGGCAGAATGAGTAAAGCAGTCCAGAGGCAGAATGAGCAAAGCAGTCCAGAGGCAGAATGAGCAAAGCAGTCCAGAGGCAGAATGAGCAAAGCAGTCCAGAGGCAGAATGAGCAAAGCAGTCCAGAGGCAGAATGAACAAAGCAGTCCAGAGGCAGAATGAACAAAGCAGTCCAGAGGCAGAATGAACAAAGCAGTCCAGAGGCAGAATGAACAAAGCAGTCCAGAGGCAGAATGAACAAAGCAGTCCAGAGGCAGAATGAACAAAGCAGTCCAGAGGCAGAATGAACAAAGCAGTCCAGAGGCAGAATGAACAAAGCAGTCCAGAGACAGAATGAACAAAGCAATCCAGAGGCAGAATGAACAAAGCAGTCCAGAGGCAGAATGAGTAAAGCAGTCCAGAGGCAGATGAGCAAAGCAATCCAGAAGCAGAATGAGCAAAGCAGTCCAGAGGCAGAATGAGCAAAGCAATCCAGAGGCAGAATGAACAAAGCAGTCCAGAGGCAGAATGAGCAAAGCAATCCAGAGGCAGAATGAACAAAGCAGTCCAGAGGCAGAATGAACAAAGCAATCCAGAAGCAGAATGAGCAAAGCAGTCCAGAGGCAGAATGAGCAAAGCAATCCAGAGGCAGAATGAGCAAAGCAATCCAGAGGCAGAATGAACAAAGCAGTCCAGAGGCAGAATGAACAAAGCAATCCAGAGGCAGAATGAACAAAGCAATCCAGAGGCAGAATGAGTAAAGCAGTCCAGAGGCAGATGAGTAAAGCAGTCCAGAGGCAGAATGAGTAAAGCAGTCCAGAAGCAGAATGAGCAAAGCAATCCAGAGGCAGAATGAACAAAGCAATCCAGAGGCAGAATGAGTAAAGCAGTCCAGAGGCAGAATGAGTAAAGCAGTCCAGAAGCAGAATGAGCAAAGCAGTCCAGAGGCAGAATGAGCAAAGCAGTCCAGAGGCAGAATGAACAAAGCAATCCAGAAGCAGAATGAGCAAAGCAATCCAGAGGCAGAATGAACAAAGCAGTCCAGAGGCAGAATGAACAAAGCAATCCAGAGGCAGAATGAACAAAGCAATCCAGAGGCAGAATGAGTAAAGCAGTCCAGAGGCAGATGAGTAAAGCAGTCCAGAGGCAGAATGAGCAAAGCAATCCAGAGGCAGAATGAACAAAGCAATCCAGAGGCAGAATGAACAAAGCAGTCCAGAGGCAGAATGAGCAAAGCAATCCAGAGGCAGAATGAACAAAGCAGTCCAGAGGCAGAATGAGCAAAGCAATCCAGAGGCAGAATGAACAAAGCAGTCCAGAGGCAGAATGAACAAAGCAATCCAGAAGCAGAATGAGTAAAGCAGTCCAGAAGCAGAATGAGCAAAGCAATCCAGAAGCAGAATGAGCAAAGCAATCCAGAGGCAGAATGAGCAAAGCAATCCAGAGGCAGAATGAACAAAGCAGTCCAGAGGCAGAATGAACAAAGCAGTCCAGAGGCAGAATGAACAAAGCAGTCCAGAAGCAGAATGAACAAAGCAGTCCAGAGGCAGAATGAACAAAGCAGTCCAGAAGCAGAATGAGCACCTTTGAGCGGATTTTCCAGTGCCGTAAACAAAAAACACTTTGCCTATTGACACAAATTTCACAACACTTGGTCAGCATGATCTGACGATGAATCAAATTTGGTGATATTTAGGCAAGCGGTCAAGGAGGAGTTTGCAAATTAAGTTTTTGAACAAAATCAATATGGTGGACAGGACGTTTAGCCAAATATGGCATATTTGGTATCGGTATTCTCGGCATGAATCAAGGAATAAGTTGAGATTTTACCAAAATAAACACATGCAGTCTAAAGTTATTAGCACATTTTTGATTCATTAATGACGGTTCTTGAACGGTTTATAACTCGTGACCACTAGGTGGCGCTGTTACCAAAGTATACAATAACAGTTACAATAACAGTCTTACAGTTACAATGAATTAGTGAAAAATGATCAGGGTTTGTTTGTTTTTTTTTTGTTGTTTTTTTAAGTGAAACGTTCCTTTATGATTGACATTTTAAATTTTCTTCTGGTATAGCACAACCTGGCTTTTTATTTTATTTTCTCCTAAATCTGCAAAACTACACTTTTATGATAATGACCAATTCAATTCCTACATAATACAGAGTATTTATGTTTTGATTTTCAGACCCGAGAGCAGCTTCAGGCTGAAATGATCCGCTATCAGACCAGAATAGCAGATCTGGAGTGTGTTCTCAGTCATGAGGGACAGGTAAAAACACCACTGCTATTTGCATTTAACACATATTTATTTGCACTGAAGGAGCATGTGAGATGATTTTACACAAAACGTCTATGCTGGAATCATTTGCATCCACAGGATATGAAGTGGATTGAGGAGAAACAGGCTTTGTACAAACGCAACCAAGAGCTTGTAGAAAAGGTGTGTTCAATTCCTGTTCAGCAGATTTTCTATTGGATTACTTTTTAAAAATCTAATAATAAACTGTGCCATTCCCAGAGATGGATCAGAGGCAACCCTAATAATCTATCATTATTTGTACTTAATTCATTATTATCTTTACTTGCCCCCTACCTTGTTTTACACGCTATCCAAAACTTAATGATACCTTTATTATAACAGTAGTCATAGTGCTATTACTATTACTACTATTATTAACAATTAATCATGAGCAATTGACTAATTCCGCACAAAAATAAAGCTGTGTTTTTACTTTTTCATGTGTGTGTATCATGTATATTCATTATGTATATATAAATGCACACACACATGTCTATATCTGAGCAAGCAGTGCTGTATATCAGCACTGGTGTGAGGCGTTTGTTGGGACGAGGCCACGGGCCAAGTGCCTTAGTGTTTCACCAATGCCGATATACAGACATATTGCACTGCTACGAGCGTGATATTGCATTTATACAACAGTTCAATGGCATAATTGTGTATATAAAAAAAGAAAATCAAACACGGAGAGTCTCAAAACCCTTTTATAAGAGGATCTACTTTCTTCTGGCATTCATTTACATGTGCAGCTGATATCAGAACAGCAGAAACTCATTCACAAACGTCACTTTAGAGCTAGTATTTGAATGATTCTCCTGTATTATGAAGAGTATTAAAGTGTCTACGCGATGACAAAACAGGTGATATCGCTCACATTTTAAGATTATAAGGTTGAACGGCATTAAATGCCATCAGTCTACAGAGATCTCCCAGTATTTGTTGGGAAAAAAGCCAAAGCAAACTCTACTAGATTACTATGGCATAAATACAGCAATATAAAATACAAAAGAGAGTTACTTCCCTTTTCTACAATGATTTGATCAAGTTTTGTTTTAAATTTACGCTCAGAAAAACATTTTTGTCCCCCGGCTTATTATGCGGTCTTTGTCGATATCTTGTTGCAGGACATTGTAACATCAATTTCATTGCTTAAGTCCTGCTAAATTACTACAATATCTGTACTACAAAAGTGTTTTATTTAATATTACTGCAATTTATATTAAATTAATTTATTGATTAATAACATTTGACAAACAGCAATATGAAGACAAGTAAATCAGTGAAAAGAATAAGAATTAATTTCAGTCAAATCTATTTGCTCTGAAGTAAATAACAGACGACTGAAATTTTGCCTTTAGATAGAGCCTAAACGAATAACATTTTACAGTAGACTACAATAAAAACACTAGCCATCAGCGGAGTGCTCCTGACAGGCAACATGACAGTGCCGAATTTATAAAAAACATATTTTCAAATAGGCACTATTAATAAACTGCATAATTGCGATATAAACAACAACATTCTTGACTAAAAAAGCCTCAAAATTACATAATGTTGTCCAAAAGCTGCAATATTTGCCAAACTGTGCAGTTTGTTTAGCCTGCTTGATGTTGCTGGTGTGGGGGGAGTAATACACAAGGATGAAGAAGCTGTCGGAGTGCTGATGTTACTTTAATATCTCACGGCTATCAGCCAATCAGATTGGAGAACCAGACAGAACTTTTATATATATATATATATATATATATATATATATATATATATATATATATATATATATATATATATATATATATATATATATATATATATATATAACATTGTGTTTTCTTTATTTCTCAGATTAAAAACATGGAGATGGAGGAGACACGACTGAAAAATGAAATTCAGGATGCAAAAGACCAAAACGAACTCCTGGAGTTCAGAATCCTTGAGCTTGAAGTGAGTCCGAGCTGAAGATCTGCTTTTCAGAGACAGATTTTAACTGGAGAGTGATGATGATGATGATGATAATAATGATGCTGTTTTATTTCTCCAGGAAAGAGAGAGGAGATCTCCAGCCATAAACTTTAAAAATATCCATTTTGCGGAGGGTTTGAGTCCTCTTCAATTGTACTGTGAGGCCGAGGGTGTCACTGTGAGTTCAGCTGAACTGCACTCAAGACTAAAATACACTATACTCACCACTCGTGTAGTTCTGATTGGGGAAAAATGTAATGGTCAATATGGCCACTCTAGTAAAGAAAGCCCCTCCTTCTAGTAAAAGAGCTAATCATTGATCTCTATAGACTGATAATTCTCTGGGGAGGGGTTCAGTCCAGACGTGTGTTCGTCACAGTTTCTGCAGCTTCATTGGTTTTTGTGGTTCTTGCTGCAGAGCCACGTGGGTGGAGCTGGAGCGTTACTTCCCCTGAGCTGGAGCGTACTTCCCCTGCACTCATAGCAGTGCGATATGCCTGTATAATCGGCACTGGCGTGCGTTGGCTTGAGGCCGCAGGCTGATTGCCTTAGTGTCCAACCAGTGACGACATACAGCCATATTGCACTGCTACTTGTGTGATATTGTGTTTATACAACAGTTCGACGGCATGATCATGTATTTAAAAAAAAGAAAATCAAACACAGAGACTCTCAAAATCCTTTTGTATGAGGAACTACTTTCTTCCGCCATTTATTCACATCTGCAGCTGACGTCAGAACAGCAGAAACCATTGTTGCTTTACCAACATCACTTTAGAGCTAGTGTTTGAATGATTCTCTGACGTAATTTCTACAGTGATGACAAAACAGGTGATTTTGCTCACATATTAAGATTATAAGGCCGAGCAGCATGAAATGCCATCAGTCTACAGAGATTTACCAGTATTTCTCTGTTGCAATTGGGAGATCACAATAATTAACCTCAAAAATGCCAAATTATTATTATTATTATTATTATTATTATTATTATTATTATTATTATTATTATTATTATTGTTATTGTTATTGTTATTTTTATTATTAATAATATGGGATTAAGCTAACCCATTATTATTATTATTATTATTATTATTATTATTATTATTATTATTATTATCAGTATTATTATTATTATCAGTATTATTATTATTATTATTATTAATATGAGATTAAGCTAACCCATTATTATTATTATTATTATTATTATTATTATTATTATTATTATTATTATTAATTGTAGTAGTAGTAGTAGTAGTTTTGTTGTTGTTGTTGTTGTTGTTGTTATTTTTTTTTGTTGTTGTTAATAATATTAATAATATTATTGTTATTATTAATATGGGATTAAGCTAACCCATTATTATTATTATTATTATTATTATTATTATTATTATTAATATGGGATTAAGCTAACCCATTATTATGTGTATTACTATTATTATTATTAATATTATTATTATTGTTGTTGTTGTTGTTGTTGTTGTTATAAAATTATTATTATTATTATTATTATTAATAATAATAATAATAATAATAATAAAAATAGGATATAATATAATAAAATTGGATATAATGGGACATTAAATAGGATGTTTAAAAAATTCTGAAAATACAGGTATTGATGAAAACCATTCACATGTAAAACAACACCTATTTACCTAGAATTATTACTATTATTGTTCATTTATTATACATGATCTGAGAGCTTCAATGTTTTGTGCAGTTTTCAGTTGTTGATATCAAATGAAATAGACAGTGCTTTTTTTATCTGATAGGAGGAGTTTTTGGTTAATTTTTCTTAATATTAAAGTATTTTTCACACTGCAGGATATTGTGATCACGGAGCTGATGAAGAAGCTTGATATTCTGGGGGATAACGCCGTAAGTGTATGTTGATTTCATCTGTAAATGTGTGTTTCCTCATGCCTGGGTTTGTGTTCGATACACATGTGTTTCTGTCACTGATGTCTGTCTTCTGATTGGATGACACACACACAGAATCTGACTAATGAGGAGCAAGTGGTGGTTATTCATGCCAGGACCGTACTAACATTAGCAGAGAAGGTATGAGACGTTTCATTGTAAGTTATTTTATATTGTTTACTTGCTGTTTTATTCATTTGTCTTTGTTGTTTTCAGTGGTTAGAAAATATTGAAGTCACCAAATCAGCATTACAGCAGAAGATGATGGACATTGAAAGTGAAAAGGTAAATACTTTACATCCTTTCATTTCATCTTACTGATATTATCCAGAATAAATCAATTAATAATATAATACAATAATACATTATAATTCAGAAGTGAATTGTGACTTATAAAAAATGCAAAGTCCTTTAATTAATAAAAAAAGTTGTTTTTTATATTACATTTTTCTCTTTGAGCTTTGTCATTGGATATTATATTTATAGATAATATTTTGTTTTATTTTTTATTAAAAAAATATTTTTCATTGTTTATGTTTGTTTATATTTGTTTCATTATCATTGTCATTATTATTATTATTATTATTATTATTATTATTTTATAGATAAGTAATTTGGATTTCTTTATTTATTTATTTTCAGAATATTAATAATAATAACAACACCAACAACAACAACAACAACAACAACAACAATAATAATAATAATAATAATAATAATAATACATTAATCAAAATAATAACAAAAATAATAATAAAATGTGCTCATGTCTCAAAATACCCCAAAATTTTATTTAAGTGATTTTTATTTTATTTTATTTATTTATTTATTTGTTTGTTTATTAATTTATTTTCAATACGATAATAATAAAATGTAATAATAACAAATAATAATTATAAAATGCCCACATATCTCAAAATACCCCAAACATTTATATAAATAATTTTCTATATTTTTATTTTATAAAAAATTATTTCCCTGATTTTTTTCAGTACAATAATAATAACATTAGTTGTAAAATAATAATAATAATAAAAATAATAATAATAGTAAAATGCCTCCATGTCTCAACATACCCTGCAAAAATTGTATTTTATAAATTATTATATATATATACAAATAATTAAAAAACAATAACTAATATTCCCCAAAATTGTATTTGAATATTTATAATAATAAATTTAATTAAAAACAACTATTATTATGTTAATAAAATGCCCATCATACCTCAAAATACCCCAAACATTTATATGAATACATATCATATTTATTTTAGCAAATTTAAGTTTTCAAAAAAAATTTCCCTGGCATTATTTCTTTGTTATTTATTTATTTATTTATTTATTTATTTATTTATTTATTTATTTATTTAATCATTCATTCATTTGTTTTCAGTGCAATAATAACACTATTAATTTAAAATAATAATAATAATTTGCCCACGTCTCAAAATAAACCTACATTTTAGTTGAATGATTTCTTGTATTTAATTTGGAAAATTATTACCGTTTAGTTTTAAAAGATATTTCTCTCTGAATTTCTTTATTTCCAATACAAAACCAATATACATTTCAAAAAAAAAATAATAATAATAAAATGCCCCCAAAATGTTTACTTTAATCGTTATATATATATATATACATATATACATGTATATATATATATATATACAACAAACTTTGTTACAAAACTATAAAATTCAAATTAATTTATTTAATTTAAAGTAATTTATAGTTCTCCATGTTGAATGTAAACAAATATGACTTACGATTAAACATGTCTTGATCTACTCTCTAACATTTGCTGGCAGACCTTCAGAATCAAAGCTATTACTTCTTGTCATTTTTCTCCACAGGAGCTCTTTGGCACACAGAAAGGTTATTTAGACGAGGAATTAGACTACAGAAAGCAGTCTTTGGACCACGCACACAAGGTAAGAACTGACCACCATGTATTAGAGCTTTCACACATGGCCAATAATCCATAAGGTTTATTTGTCCTACGCTGCAGAGCTGATGCTCTGTTAAAACATACACTTTTGTCTTCCTGCGCCTCCTGCTGGTGGCTTTCTGTATTTCTGCCCACACCCCTGTCTCTCTCTCTCTGTCTCATTTTACTAATTTCATCCAGAATAAAAGAAATAATAGAGTATTAAAATAAAACATTATTATTTAGAAGTGAAGTGTAATCGAGTCATTTATAGTATTAATTTAACTTATAATTATACTTCTTATTATATTTATAGAACTGATTAAATTATTATTGTTATTATTATTAATATTATTATTAAATTGACTCCTTTAGTGTGATTTTGTTTAGGGATGGTAATTGAATTGAATATCTGTACATTTTAAATAAAGTTTATGCTTGTTTTTCTATTATTAATATTGTTATTATTATTTTATTATTATTAAAAATAATATTATTGTACTGATTCAATTATTATTAGAAATTATTATTAAATTGACTCATTTAGTACGTCTTTTTAATTGTATTTTTTATAATATATTTTACTGTTTGAGGATCATCATTAGATTAAATATTTTTACATTTTAAATAAAATGTTATGCTTGATTTCCATTATTATTATTATTATTATTATTATTATTATTATTATATTTAAAGTTTGGTTAAATTATTATTATTATTATTTTTATTATTATTAAATTGACTCCTTTAGGATATTGTGACGTTACTTTTTATAATATATTTTACAGTTTGAGGATTGTTGTTGGATTAAATATTTTTCCATTTTTTTATATTTTTATGCTTGTTTTTTTCTATTATTATTATTATTATTGTTATTATTATTTTATAGTACTGCTTAAGTGATGCTAATTGTTCATATTTGTTATTATTATTATTATTATTATTATTATTATTATAGTCTCTTTTAGTAAGATTCTGTGAAGTTATTGTTATAATACATTTTACTGTTCAAAAGTATATCTACTTTTTTTCCAGAAAAATTTGATACATGCAAACTGTTTTAGTAACCAAATACCAATCAAAGAACACCCACTCCATCCCGACAGTGCCATAAAAATAATATAGACATGCAACAACATAAAAAAGAAAAAGAAAAAAAAAAAACTAAAATAATAATGATAATAATAATAAAATATAAAATAAATTAAATAATATATAAAATATTAATAAAGAAAACATTAAGACAATGACAGTTTAACACATGTAAATTACAATGAAATTGAAAAATATAGTACTGTTAGTCATAACAAACACAGTGCACATTAACACAGTCTCATTGTTTGGGATTACTTAACAGTCAGTCTATTCCTATCTAAAAAATGAAGAAAGAAGTCCCACATCGTGTAAAATATGTGCATTTTTTCTTTAAATAAGTCAGTCTTTCCATTGCAATACAAGAAAACATTTCCTTAATCCTGAGAGACAAAGATGGACTATGAATACTTTTCCAGTGAATGGCAATCAGGTGCTTCTGATGCAATAGACAGATGTATAAACTTCTGTTCATATGTCTTCAGAGATAAGGCAGGTGGGAAAAGACCAAGAATACAAATTTTAGGGCAAACAGGGATTTCTTTACACTATAGTTTTAGAGATTACACCTATGAATTCTTTCCAAAAGAATTGCAAGTGCTCACATTGCCTTTTTACATTTTTTATACATTTTATACTTGATTTTAATCTATCATTATTGTTATTTTATTTGTAGTACTGAATTTTGCAGGTAGACAGACCCTCTGTTACTAACCCCTAACCCTACACTGTTACTCTGCTATAAGACATTTACACTATTACACTTAGAAGACAGTTGTATTCTGTCTTCCTGCGCCCCCTGCTGGTGAATTAGTGAGTTTCAGCCCACAGAAAGAATGTGTGTATTGTGTTTGTGTGTGTGTGTGTGTGTCTCTCTCTCTCTCTCTCTCTCTCTCTCTCTCTCTCAGCGTATCCTGGAGCTGGAGGCGATGCTGTTTGACGCTCTGCAGCGAGAGGAGTCGAGCGGGAAGGTATCGGAGCTTCTGAGTGAACAGGACCGGGATTCGCTGAGAGGAGCTGTGGATCAGTGGAAGCGGCAGGTCTTGAGTGAATTACGAGAGAGAGACGCGCAGATCCTGAGAGAGAGAATGGAGCTGCTGCAACATGCTCAAGCGGTACACTATTACACAAAACACTTTAATCATATCTAGCTATGTATCATATTTATGTATTCAATTAATTTCATCTTTATTTCTATAGCACTTTTACAATGTAGAACCAATGTCAAACCAGCTTAACGTAGAAGTTACAGTAAATTGAAACTGTGTCAGTCAAGTTTTCAGGATCGAAGTTCAGTTTAGTTCAGTATGGTTTTCCCCCATTTTTGCACTGTAAAACCCAATAGTCTACTTTATCAAATGAAATGAGTGTCGTTAACTCGATTAAATCAGCATGTCTGAAACTCTAAAAATTATACTCATTTGAAAAGAGTTTTAAACTCAGTGTTGAAGGTAATGAGTTCATTAAATACCTCATTACTTCATATTATAAGTCACTCATAGAGATTAGTTTTTGAACTTAAGTGGTTTGAGTTACCTTAACTTTTTGGGTTTTACAGTGTATTAAACGGAGAGAAGATTTCCATAGAGATTTAAATTTCTAAACACAATAGTTTTAATAACTGATTTCTTTTATATTTGCCATGATGGCAGTACATAATTTTTGAATAGATACTAGAATACAGCTTAAAGTGATGTTTAAATGCTTAACTAGGTTAATTAGGCAAGTCATTGTGTTTAACATCGGTTTGTTGTGTAGACAATGTTAAGAATATTGACCTTAAAATGGTTTTTAAAAAAATAAAAAATGCTTTTATTCTAGCCGAAATAAGACTTTCTCCAGAAGATGAAATATTATAAGAAATACTGTGAAAATTTTCCTGCTTTGTTAAACATCATTTGGGAAAAAATTTGAAAAAGAAAAAATTACATGAGGGCTAATAATTTTGACTTCAACTGTAAATGTACAGTGCTCAGCATATATGTACACTCATATCTCAAATCTCTCATTTAAATTAATATTTTATATAGGAGGCTTTATATCATGCTATATAACAATATTATATTTGTGCATATACATTAGATTAGTCTCTTATGATAACGGTCCAAAAACTAGTACAGCCAATTTATGTTCATTCATTCATTCATTCATTCTCTTGTTGGCTTAGTCCCTTTAATAATCCGGTGTCGCCACAGCGGAATGCACCACCAACTTATCCAGCAAGTTTTTACGCAGCGAATGCCCCATATCTGGGAAACACACAATTATACACTACAGACAATTTAGCCAATTTACGCGAACGCAGGGAGAACATGCAAACTCCACACAGAAACGCCAACTTAGCCGAAGCTCGAACCAGCGACCTTCTTGCTGTGAGGCGACAGCACTACCTACTGCGCCACTGCTTCATACAAATTTAAAACAGGGGGGAAATCAAGAGAAGCAAAAAAATTGAAAAATTTAATACAATTTTGTAGGTTGTAATTTATTTTTGCAATATTTTGCTTGAATTTAAGTGTACTGTCCTTAAATCGTTAAATATGTCCGGGTGACTAAAGTTTTATTTTAATAAATATATCTGTTTAATAAATCTGTTTTGTTTAAACCAAAATACATGACTAATATTCACTGAGAAATGGATAAAAATATTCATTCTCAAAACAGTGTCTACTCAATTATGCTGAGCACTGTGTGTGTGTGTGTGTGTGTATATATATATATATATATATATATATATATATATATATATATATATATATATATATATATATATATATATAAAGATTAAAGTAAACATTTTGGGGGCATTTTATTATTTTTTCTTTATTTTTCTTTTGAAATGTTTATTGGTTTTGTACTGGAAATAAAGAAATTCAGAGAGACACACATACACAGTTGAAGTCCGAGTTATTAGCCTCCCTTGATTTTTTTTTTCTTTTTTAACTTTTTCCAAACTGATGTTTAACAGAGCAAGGAAATGTTCACAGTATGTCTTGGAGAAAGTCCTATTTTTTATTTCGGCTAGAATAAAAGCAGTTTTTAATTTTTTTTAAAAACATTTTAAGGTCAAAATTATTAGCCCCTTTAAGCTATATTTTTTGGATAATCTACAGAACAAACCATCGTTATACAATAACTTGCCTAATTACCCTAACCTGCCTAGTTCACCTTATTAACCTAGTTAAGCCTTTAAATGTCACTTTAAGCTGTATAGAAGTGTCTTGAAAAATATCTAGACGAATATTATTTACTGTCATCATGACAAAATAAAATAAATCAGTTATTAGAAATGAGTTATTAAAACTATTATGATTAGAAATGTGCTGAAAAAAAAACTTCTCTCCGTTAAACAGAAATTGGGGAATAAAACAAACAGGAGGACTAATAATTCTGACTTCAACTGTATATAAAGTAATTAAAAATATATATTTATTATAATTTAATATCAGAGAGTATTATTGTAAGCTTTGCTAATGTGCTATTTTAGCCACTCACTACACTGTAACAACACCAGAGGTCTGATCTGTTTGTCTTGTCTGAACAGAGGATAAAAGAGCTGGAAGAGTGGATAGAGACACAGAAACGACAGATAAAGGAACTGGAAGAAAAGGTAATCATACACCCAATTCATCTGTCATTTTCATCTATCAGGTCAGCTCAATCTTTTACAATCTTCAAAATTAATAATGTTTTGTCTGAAATGTAATGTTTGTTCTCTTCTTTTTGTTGTGTTGTGTTGTTATTTTTTGTTTATTTTTTGTCTTTCGTTTTGTTCCCGTGTTCAGTTTTTATTTTTATTTTTGTTTTTTTCTTTAGCCTTTATTCTTTGGTCGTAGTTCTTCCAGGAAGCAAGATATGGAGTCACTCGGCTCAGTGGACCATGGTAATACTGGACAGCTTTCACTTATATCCTATATCAGTTTCCTCTACATCCTTGCAAAGGACATGTTGTGCTTGTAATTGTCTTCATTTAGGAAATATGTTTTAAAAAGTAGACATTTTTTCAGTAATTTTATTAAATGAGATCAATTAGATAAA
Organism: Danio rerio; assembly: GCF_052040795.2. Taxonomy (NCBI): domain Eukaryota; kingdom Metazoa; phylum Chordata; class Actinopteri; order Cypriniformes; family Danionidae; genus Danio; species Danio rerio. Next base: position 44,187,642 of record NC_141032.1, on the reverse strand, counting down.
AACTATTTTTATTGTCAAACAAGTTTACTTCTTTTGAAGCTGATTCGTTTAACAAAAAATTAATAAAATAAGGCATAAATAAACTAAAAACAGAAGTCAATGCACTTTAAAACAGCAGCTGTTCTTTCTTCAAGAATGTTCAGGTACATGTTTAACTTCCAGAATGTGTAAGACATTTATAATGTTACAAAAGATTTATGTGGATGGATGGAACGATCATCAGATGTTTAGACGACAGATTGATGGATGGGTGGATTGATTGATTGATTGATTGATTGATTGATTGATTGATTGATTGATTGATTGATTGATTGATTGATTGATTGATTGATTGATTGATTGATTGATTGATTGATTGATTGATGTGGATGGATGATGGATGGATTGTTAGACATAAATGGATAGATGGATGGAATGTTTTATGGATAGATAGATAGATAGATAGATAGATAGATAGATAGATAGATAGATAGATAGATAGATAGATAGATAGATAGATAGATAGATAGATAGATTGATTGATTGATTGATTGATTGATTGATTGATTGATTGATTGATTGATTGATATACGGATGGATGGATTTATGGTTGGATGAATGAATGGATGGATTGTTGGACACTGATTGATGGATGGATGGATGGATTGGTTAATTGTTATACACATTGATTGATTGATTGATTGATTGATTGATTGATTGATTGATTGATTGATTGATTGATTGATTGATTGATAGACACATGAATGAATGAATGAATGAATGAATGAATGAATGAATGAATGAATGAATGAATGAATGAACGAACGAACGAACGAACGAACGAACGAACGAACGAATGAATGAATTGTTAGACAGTGATGGATGGATGGATTGTTAGATGGATTGTTAGACAAATTGATGGATGGATGAATGGATGGATGGATGGATAATGGATGGATTGGTAGACAAATTGATGGATGGATGGATAGATGGATTGTTAGACAAATTGATGGATGGATAGGTGGATGGATGAAATGATTGTTAGACTAATTAATAGTAGGATGGATGGATGGATGGATGGATGGATGGATGGATGGATGGAAAGATGCATGGATGGATGGATGGATGGATGGATGGATGGATGGATGGATGGATGGATGGATGGATTGTTAGACAAATTCATGGATGGATGGATGGATGGATGGATTGTTAGACACATTGATGGAATGATAAATGTAACCTAACCATTGTGTTTATGTTCAGCTCACAGGCCTCAAGTGTTCTTCTGCCTCAGAGGAGAGTGACACACACACACAGACGCTCACACACACACTCACTCCAGCCATCTCTTCTTTGCCGATCTTCTGTTGACTGACTCTGGAGCAAAGATGTGGAATATGGTGCTCTCTCTCTTGTGGACTCAAACTGTTTTTATCCTCCTGATCTCGTGACCTCTGTCTGACCCCTCTGCGTCTGGAATTTAAGGACTCTTAAATTGAAGCTCTCTCCTTTCCCTGCTAAGCAGGTGGTGCTGGCGGCTGCTTCCCTGTGGAAGCCTGATGGATAGAGAGGTGTGTGTAAAACCCTTCCTCACACTGTTTACACTCCGCTTCGGCTCCTGGTGGCCCATCTGGTGTTGGCGTGGTGGCGCTCGCCCCTTCTGTGCATTGGTACAACTGGAACTCAAAGTTTAATCCTGGAAATAAATGTATGTCTGGTTTTCTAATGTACAGGAGCAGTGTTTCCAAATAAATCTCTCAGAGGAAGACTGAAAAACTAGGGTGTTTCTGAGTCTTTTTCTGTTCAATGAATGGATTCTGAAGTAAAGCAGTGCCAGCATCAAACCTGAAGTAAGCTTGATTTCTTTACACTTTGAATATGATTCACTTTAGGTCCATGTTTGGTTTCTATATAATGTGTGTTGAGGAGATTCACCAGATCAATCTCTTATTTCAAACACCTTTAAAAATAAGATGCCAAAGACATAAGCTGCGTCCCAAATCGCATACTTATGCACTATTCTACGCCATTTTGTAGTATAAATAGTGTAAGTAGTGTGTTCACACTGAAAACTCTAAAAATAATTAGTGCACTTTAATTACCCGGATGATGCACTCATTCAGCCGCTAAAATGAAGTGTGTAATGATGGACACTTCACGCACTCAACGACTGCATGTTTGCTTACGTAGCGGAAGGGGCGGAGCTATCGGACGCACATGTTGAATAACTTTATTTATTTTGGATGGTGAAAGCAAAATTCTCCCACGAGAGTGATTTATACGCCTCCCGATGGTGAATGCGGCAATTCTCACGGCAGGTATTATTTGATAATTCTGTTGTTTATTTCACTGATTTGGCAACCGTCAAACGTCATCAGGGAAACGGTTTGAATTTCCGCTTAGTAAAAAACATTAGTGTGCCATTTGGGACAACACTACATACATATACTATCCTGTTGAGTGTGTAAGTGCATAAGTACATAGTGCATAGTGTATAGTGTATAGTGTGCCATTTGGGACGCAGATTTACTTTTATTATTTAGCAGACACTTTTATACAGAGTGACCTAAAGATGAGAAATAGATTATATTTTTGTAAGATCCTAAACAATATAATTTTATCTATTTATAATATGTTGATTATTATTACTATTATTAAAACATAATTAGTTTCAATTTATGCTACTTGTTAAATACAGACTGTAATTTTTACTCTTATATGAAATAGGTTATCCGCTTGTTAAGTGGTGATGTGTTTGTGACGTATGTAATACTGTTTCCGCGTCCAAGCCGCCACTCATTTGAGTGAAGAAATCATTCGTTTATGATCACATTTTATTCATATCACACATTAAAGTTAATTTTATATAAAGTCATAGTGTACACAACAATCTCTGGGCTTGCTGCATAACAAATACCAAAAAATTTACAATTTATAAAAAAAATGATCACTTTCTGGCCATCGGATATTAGGCATGGACAGATATATTGCGATCGTGATTTTCGAAAGTATTAAATCGCTTTGTAAACGTTTATTATCACCATTTCATGAATTTCCTCATTCAGTTGAATAGAGCGCTTGGACCCGGAAGCCGTTTTGCGTGACGTCACACTTATATATATATATATATATAAAACAGTTTTATCTGGTTCTCGAATCTGATTGGTTAATAGCTGTGCGATATTCTGCAATATCAGAACTCGTACAGCCTCTTCACTCTTGTGTATTACTACACCCTCACAGAGTGACAGCAGATCAATAAACTCACTACAGTTTGACAAATATTGCAACTATTGGACAACATGTACATTTGAGTCTTTTTTAGTCCAGAATGTAGTTGTTTAAATTGCAATTATACAGCTTATTTATAAGGATAGTGCCTATTTTAAATATTTATAATTTTAGAAATCTACAAGATCGCGACAGAGACCGCATAATAAGCCCTCAGAGGAGGAATAAACCCAGTAATTTTAAACTACAGCTGATCAAATCATTATAAATCAAGTAAGATATTTATCTAAGTTGATCTCTCTCTTTTGTATGTTGTAGTGCTGTATTTATACTATAGTTATTGTAGTGTATTGTGTGTGAGATGGGACTCACATATTAGGAATGTATGTATTTTGTGTTGGCTACTCATTGTATAACCCTGAGCTACTTTTTATTTGGACGTCGGCTTTTAATGAGTCTCCTGTTTTAGTTCCTGCAGACAAGCTCAGTAAGCAGAAAGAAAGAAAGAAATGTTTGCATGTGTTTAGCGTTTTTCCTTATCGCAAACACAACTGTAATCTGGTAGTGTTTGTGCTGCTTGTCCTTTTTCAGGGTTAATTACAATGATCTCCCGATTGCAATAGAGAAATACTGGGAAATCTCTGTAGACTGATGGCATTTCATGCCGTTCAGCCTTATAATCCTAAAATGTGAGCAAAATCACCTGTTTTGTCATCCCTTTAGACATTATGCCAGAGAATCATTCAAATACTAGCTCTAAAGTGACATTAGTGAATGAGAAATGGTTTCTGCTGTACTGACATCAGCTGCAGATGTGAATTAAAGGCGGAAGAAAGTAGTTCCTCATACAAAAGGAATTTTAGACAGATTTTCTTTTTTATATAAACGATTCTATAAACGCAATATCGCACTCGTAGCAGTGCAATGTGGCTGTATATTGTCACTGTCACTGGTGGTACACTAAGGCATATTGCCATATTGCACTGCTACTCATGTGATATTGCTCATATATATATATATATATATATATATATATATATATATATATATATATATATATATATATATATGTGTGTGTGTGTGTGTGTGTGTGTGTGTGTGTGTGTGTGTGTATATATTAATCTCTTTATTAATCTGGGATCGCCACAGCGAATAAACCGCCAAATTATCCAGGATATGTTATATGTTTTATGCAGCCTTTCCATCACTGGGAAACACCCATACACTACTGACAATTTAGCTTACCTAATTGACCTATAGCACGTGTCTTTGGACTGTAGGGGAAACTGGAGCACCCAGAAGAAACCCACGCCAACACAGAGAGAACATGCAAACTCCACAGAGAAATCCCAACTGACCCAGCTGGGACTAGAACCAGCAACTTTCTTGTTGTGAGGTGACAGCGCTACCCACTCCCCCACCGTGTCACTTTAATTTATAAAATATATTATTAGAGGCTTTTATTATTTTATTAGAGGTATTTTTGAATGCAGTAATGTTTAGAAAGCGCTACAGTGCAGTTTATAATAAACTATAATATAAAGTTGTATAAAAATTAAGCAAAAATGTGATTTTTTTTAGTTTAGTTGTACATATTAACAGAAAAAAGGCATTTAATAAAAATTACCTGATCAGCAAAGTTTGTTATGTTAGATGCCAAACTAACCAACATTCATGAAAACCTGCCATAAGAACCTGCCATGTTGCAATGCTCATATACTTTCCAGTCTGCTAAACTTCAGCTCTGGTGTGGACGATAGAGATAGTGGTAAAATCTAGGTTTTCTGCCTCCGGCGGCTGCTTCCATCTCACTCTGTTACATCTGCAACTAAGAAATGCCACAGCCTTAAAATCAAAGAGAAAGCCGGGAAGCGGAAAGCTCTGGAATCTGGGCTGTGGCTCACAGATACACACCAGTCCTTCATGTTTCCA